>NC_064643.1:171318955-171621986 GCF_023864345.2 Schistocerca serialis cubense | reverse complement strand
AGCTTACTCTTTGTCGTTTTTCGGATGATTACACAGTGTGAGATTTGTAGCTGTTTCATTTCACTAACTCACGGAGGTTAGGCAGATAAGAGGCATCACATTTCTACGAAGAATCATACAAATAAATTCCCGATAGCGTCGACATCAAAGCCTATTTCTACATTCATGGACAGAGAAGATACCCAGGAAGGATTGCTCGTTGCTGCTGCAGGACTAACAACAGCTTATAAAGTTGTCAAGCATAATCAGTCCTTTAATTCTCTTGGCTGTACTGTAAAACTGAATGCCGCAGTGTATCCTGACTCCAAAGTCGCCGCAAAGCTGTCTACAGCCAGGAACAAAGCTACAGCGACTGTTAAAAAGTATTCTCGCGTCAAGCTCCGCGTCAGAATGCATGAAAAATTTGCAAAAAGTTTCATTTTACGGCATAGGCACCGACGTATCGAACCGCAAGTCTGGAAAGATGTTTCCCTGGGACTGACGCAATAGGACAGAAACTGATGAGGTTTGATTCGTGAATAACGAAACAACGGAGACAATTGCAAAGTTTCATCTAGAAACTTGTAGACAACTACAAATTCCACAAGATAAATTAATCGCTTTTTGTGGAGACAATTCTAACTTCGGAGGGATTCATTGACGCGGACAACGGAATGTGTTTCACCAAATTAAAGAAGAACTAGGAAAAAATGTAACAGGAATTGGGTGCCCTGCCAATATTCTCCACAAACGCTGCAGGAGTCTTAAGTGTCGACATACAAGGTGTACAACTTTTCTTCTGCCGTTTTTTCCCCAACATTTGAGGCTCTAATGAAACAAATTGGTTACACGTGTATCATTCAAAGCATTTTCCACCGCTGGGCACTACTTTCTCCCATCTCCCGGGCAGTGTACGAATCTCGCGTGGAAAAAATTGTTCACCTTTTGAAGCGATCCACGAATCGATCTAATTTGTGACTTTTTCATGAGACCGGAAGTGTTGGTCAGCCAGGCCATGCGCCATTGATCTAAACAGGTCACAGTAAGAGGGAGCAATGTCTGGAGAATACGGTGGGTGGGATAGGACTACCTATTTTAACGTTTCCAAGTACGTTTTGACCTCTTTTGCAACATGGGGCCGTGCGTTGTCATGCTGCAAAATCACTTCATCGTGCCTCTCGCTGCATTGCGGCCGTTTGTCTTTCAATGCTCTGCTCACACGCATTAATTGCGTTCGATAACGAGCACCTGTGATTGTTTCACTTGGTTTTAATACCTCACAGTACACGACGCCGGGCTGGTTCCACCAAATGCAGAGCATGATCTTGGAGCCGTGAATATTCGGTTTGGCCGTCGACGTGGAAGCATGGCCGGGATATCCCCATGATTTTCTGCGTTTAGGGTTATCGTAATGAACCCATTTTTCGTCCCCGGTCACAATGCGATGCAGAAACTCCTTCCGTTTTTGCCTCTGAAGCAGCTGTCCACAAATACACAAACGCCGTTCATTGTCTCTTGGTTTCAGCTCACACGGGACCCAAGTTCCTTCTTTCCGAATCATGCCATAGCCTTAAGACGTTTTGAAATGGCTTGCTGTGTCACTCCCACTAATCGTACCAATTCTTCTTGAGTCTGACGAGAATCTTCACTCAGCAATGTCTCCAATTCTGCATCTTCGAAAACATTCTCTCTTCCAGCACTATGCCAGTCTACGACGTTAAAATCACCGTTCTTGAAACGCTGAAACCACTCACGACACGTTCTTTCACTAATAGCGTCCTTACCATACGTACTAGAGAGCATTCGATGAGACTCAGCCGCTATTTTCTTCACATTGAAACAAAACAGTAACACCGTCCAGAATTAGGCTCGTAAAATGACATTTTCAATCAAGAACAACTTTATGATGCAGCCACAAATCGACTAATGCTTGAATAAAGTTGTGTTGACCGAAGTCCAAGCTACCTGACGTTTGCGATCTGTTTCTTTCGACCCCTGCTTATCGTCGTAGCCACCAATCGGCAAACGGCGGAAGCAAAGTTGTACACCTTGTAAAATAATCGTCATCAAAATATTTAATTATTCTTCAATACCTACGGTAAGGAAAAAGAAGCTGAAGAATTCTGCTTATACGTTAATTACGGTCATCAATCTTATATCTCACTCGAAAACAAGATGGCTGTCGTTAATGCACGCAGTTGAGAGAATTCTTAAGCCTCGGATTCCATCAAAACAATTGTCTGACGCCGAAGACAGGCCACCTAAAATAATTTCAGATTTTTTACGGTTAGTGATATTTACTTATTTTTCTGACGTGAAACTTGGTTCTGTTTGAAAAAATGCAAAAAGCCAGGAGAAGAATAAATTCTCCATAGTTGAAATGAGAAATATACGACACTCAAAGACGTTTGATTGAAACAAAGACTGCCAATTTTATCGGCATGCAAACAAAGATGAATTTGAACAAATTAAAGAATGGTAACCTAAGCAAGAAATTATTAATTTGATTTCGAAATCTGAGTAAGAGACAATGGCTTTCACTATTTGACACCCCAGACTGGGTGATGATTGAAAACGCTATTGTATACCTGACTAAAAATGACGTGTAGATTTCAGGCGACAGCCGGCCGAAGTGGCCGTGCGGTTGAAGGCGCTGCAGTCTGGAACCGCAAGACCGCTACGGTCGCAGGTTCGAATCCTGCCTCGGGCATGGATGTTTGTGATGTCCTTAGGTTAGTTAGGTTTAACTAGTTCTAAGTTCTAGGGGACTAATGACCTCAGCAGTTGAGTCCCATAGTGCTCAGAGCCATTTGCACCTTTTTTTTTTTTTCAGGCGACAATTGTTTTCAGCAATACATGTATCTGAAGAGATTTATTTAGGAACTATGCGTAACTCGGAAGAATGGAAATCAACATTCCATAGAGGAAAGGTGGATTTACTTTCTCAAGGAAATCGAAAATCCTGAACGCAAATGCCAACTGCTGAAGTCATGCGAGTCGTTTTTTTCTATTCTCTGACGAAATGCCACTGTGGAAAGAGTATTTTCGCTGATGGCCTAGTGGACTGATGAAAGAAATCGTTTGCTGCCAGGTAGAGTGGAATCATTCTTCCAGTGTCAGTTTAACTACAAGCTGACTTGCATGGAGTTTTATAAATACGTAAAAGACTTGCTGAAAAAGGTGAAATCTTCCCAAAAATATGGTGTACCAGACAATACTTGTGACACAACAATTTCCATGTAATTGTGTTCTAATAAAAAGCAATTATATTAAATAAATTTTTTACTTCATTTCTACGCCCACATATCAGAATGTCAGGATCTGGGATCTCCCCAGCTAGAAATGGCAACTCTAGTCTGGAGCCAGCAAACCACACTACCAAGAATTTTCGTGAGTTCAGGCTGCCCATTTACTCACGCTCAGGCTTCGGTGTACTTCCGTAGCAGTAACACTTGGAAAATTGAATCTGAATAATTACATGAAATACACCATTTAACTAGTATTAGGTTACATACAACGAACTTGTTTACTATTCCACATCACAAATGTGGCAGATACAATTGTTTAATTTCCCAACAACAATTCAATTGCAGACTTAGACTATATGCAAGCGAATGACTGGCATTAAACTATAATTTAGAAAAATTATAAGTACTGGGAAGGCGAATTTAGGGAAAATATTAGGACCACAAGACACAGTAGAAGGCTGGAAACTACGAAGTAATGCTAAAATATACAAAAATATAGAAAATATTTAAAATGTAATGAGAAAAAGAAGACTCATGTTTTTTGGACATTTATTCCGAATGCAAGACAGTGGCTTAACTAATAAGGTTTTCAAATATTTGTGGGGTAAGAAGTTCACAACAAGCTGGGTCAACGAAATAAAAAATAATTTAGAAAGAAACAATAAAGAAACAGAAGGTATCAATAACAGAGATGCCTTTCGGGAAAAAGTATTGAAAATGGAAGGATTCCAAGGCAGGGTAGCTGAACACAGAAAACAGAAACATAGCGAACAGATGGAAGCATACTGGACGGAAATGACAAAGAACGAAGAATTTAAACCGGAACGCGGTCCTCAGATCACCTATTCACAGTAAAAAATAAATAAAAATATCGGAAATTGATATTGCTATTTTGCTATCGATATATCGACGGAAAAGATTTCGCCGATACTTTTTGGAAGAAATATTGATATACTGATATTTTATCAACAGCCCTAGAATCTAACGTGTCCCCACAGGAGATTGATGGGCCACAGCAGTAGTCTCAACTCCAGGAAAGGCGGGAAATGTGACCAATTCAACACGGGAACTGGAGTTGGCCGCCAGAGGTCAATAATGATCCGTTAACATCATGGTTCCGAAAACACATCAATGGAAAGCTGAGGAAGGTAGTTTCGCACAGTGACCACTGTCAAACAAAGGGTGAAGGGATCGAACTTTCCCCATTTCTGTGTCAGTTCATCGCCGACGTCCCACCTCAGAAACTCCTGAAATAACACGGAGGGCTTACGTCGGGTTTGCATGATGGCGGAATTCGTAAGGCATGTAGAACTGTAGCAAACACGAAGTGACCGCCAATTTATTGCATTTAATTCATTGTTGAAATGATGATTAAAATACTAAGTTTTGCAACGTGACAGGCTATGCCTTGATGTCTTATGAGTTTAGTTGTTACCAGCATCCTCCCCCATCCACCACCAGATTCTGTAAAGAATCGAGCTCCAACGAATAAAGGAGCTCCAAATGTCTTTTCTCCGTTTAAAGAAAAGCTAGTTTTTCACACATCTCGATGTTTATGAGTTAATACCTCCTGAACTATATGTCGTATGATGACATAATTTTGCATTTACAGTCAGTGGTGTATGTTGCGAATAGAGTTTGTAGTACAGTAGTAACGAATTAAAACACCACACATGATGCTCAAGTTTTGCTGCATGGACAGCGAAAATAACCTTTTTGCATTCATTATTTTGTGTGTGTGTGGGGGGGGGGGGGGTCAACGAAAACAACTTTCTATAACGTTTGAAATTGTGTGTAAACGTTGTTGGAGGTCGATAAACGCTCTTGTTTTCAAATACCGTATGCATACAGTCTGGATAATTTGCGCGTTGCGAGTTATGCTTCCTCCAGACATACACCACGCTCAGTTTCTAACTGTAATACTTGATTTACTCTGTTAAATTTTTAGTCTAAGATTATACCTCTTAATGAGTTGATTATGACAGCATTTTAATTTTTTTAAATTCGAGCAATAATTATAAGAAATATTGAAACTCAATTTTTTGTTGCACCTAGAAGCCATTAGAAAGGCAACCTTCAAATGGGACCGAGTGACCATTTAAGTCGTTTATTAATACAGGTGTGGAGTACTATGTGAGCAGATCTGTACGTGGTGTGTTGGTACATGTGATTTTATACTGAACAGTCTTCTACAATCCGTTGCTTAAGTTACACGAATATTCCCAGAAGCTGTGTTTTATGTATAGGTTTCCCTTTAACTCCAAATTTCACACCTCACATCACCCTAAAAAAACAACAACTTTTAGCAGACCCGTCATGTAGCAGCAAGAATTTCTATTATTCTGTCTAATCCAGGTATTAGATTAATTTAGTCATTATTACACCAAATAATCTACGTTGCAGAAGAAAGGTTGATATGAAGCACAATATTTATTTGAAGGAAGATTAGGGTTTAACGTACTGTCTACGGAGGAGTCATTAGAGAGGCAATACCAGCTCGGCGTATGTAAGGATAGGACTGAAAGTTGCCCGTGTCGTCCTTGCATTTTCCTTAGGCACTTTAGGGAATATCTAGGACGTCTATAAAATCGTTACGGTAAGGATAGACAGTCTTCCGAAATAGCTCTGAGTACTTTCTACGATAGCTGTCTTGTGAAAATAGTGAGACAACCCTTACGCAATGCAGATGTAGCGTGGAGTTACAGTAATGGGACTACCAGCTATGTCCTACGTCGGCGTGCAATAATCACACACAGACGGCCGGTGGCAGCACTAGCAGAGGGGGGGGGGGGGGGTGCATAAGGCGTGTCGCACGAAGGAGGGGTGGGGGAACGCGGAAAACAGTGCAGTCCGCTGTCGGAAACGGAGTGTTTTCAGTGCAATTTACTTATGCTATTTGACTGCAAAACAGATGACTCAAACTAAAATGTTGGCCCTGAATATTGTTAATTTTTATCTTCAGTTTCGCAAGCAATGTCTCTACCAAAACTTATTGTGATTACATAGCAATAAGACAGCACTTTTTTGAAATCTTTTACTGATTTGAAACCTCTGAAATAATATAATATTTTCACAAATACATGCCGACGATCTCTGTACCTTACAGTGGACATAAATTTTGACGATAATTAAATTTGTTGGCCTTCCAGTGCGCACGCAACGCTCGTCTGTCCTGCAATCTGGTACTATTAGGAATATTGATATGACTGTCCAAAACCAAATTTCATTTACCGTACTTGCCGTGTATCATTCCCCGACGGATAGTGCAACCATATTGGCAGCATATTGCCGAGGCATTCGTCTTCATGAACGACAATTCGCGCCCCCATCGTGCACATCTTGTGAATCACTCCTTCAGGGTAACGACATTGCTCGACTAGAGTGGCCAGCCTGTTCTCCAGACATGAACCTTATCGAACATGCCTGGGATAGATTGAAAAGGGCTGTGTATGGACGACGTGATCCACCCACCACTCTGAGAGATCTACACCGAATCGGCGTTGAGGAGTGGGACAATCTGGACCAACAGTGCCTTGATGTGCTTGTGGATATTATGCGACGATGAATACAGGCATGCATCAATGTAAGAGGACGTGCTACGGGATATTATATGTACCGACGTGTACAGCAATCTGGGCCACCACCTCTGAAGGTCTCGCTGTATGGTAGTACAACATGCAATGTGTGGTTTTCACGAGCAATAAAAAGGGCGGAAATGATGTTTATGTTCACCTCTATTCCAATTTACTGTACTAGCTCCGGAACTCTCGGAACCGAGGTGATGCAAAACATTTTTGATGTGTGTAGAAGCAATATTCTGGTATGTTCGTAAAATCTGTCACCGATGGCGCACGTGGTGTACCACCAGCGTCAGATGGAACGCCTTGTTCAGTGAATGTATTTTTCAGGTCGTGGAACAACAAAGAAATTCTGGAGTTTTCTCCAGAATGATGGCCGCTGCCACTGCCGCTGCCGCCCGAGCCACCCCAGCAAGCAGAGTAGTCTAGTCTATGGCCAGCTGGGATTACAGGCCGCATCCCCTGTGGAGCACGTGTCTGGGTGGCCAGAGCTATCGATGCTGAAAAGAGATACGCACACATAACGGGCTACAGTAGTGATGGGGAGCTCGTGGATGAGTCGTTCACATGAACGCTTCACTCCAGTGAAGTGTGAACTAACCACTCAATTTCAATGAACTGGCACTTCAAACTCTTCACAGATAGCACACTCCACACTTTTGTCTAGTTCACTCACTCTCTTCCAATCTCCCTCTTCCACTATATCGGCGCTACGTCACTCATTCTCCCTTCACTTCAGTCCTCCCTCTACTGCCTGTCGACGAATCGCGCGGTGAAATACACTTAGAGCAACAGTTGCACTTTGCTTTCCCATCACCTAAACCGGCGAAGAAACCCCAAATTTCATTACTTTTAGGCGATCGTGAGTTACTAGCCATTGTATAAGCGTGAACAGAAACAAAAACTGCTTTCCGAATAAAATAATGTGGGATTTTACCTGAAATCGTACCAATGACTACAGGTGACAGTTTACGTTTTGAATTTAGAGGGTTATTATTCTCAACAAAAATAAAATATACAGGAAAACTTCTGAATAATTACGTAACGTAGGTATATAGACTTTGTGACAGTGGTAAACATATTCACTCCATTTTGGATTAAATTTTAAAAGGAACATAAAATTGGACTGCATTTCGTTCGTAGCCCCAGTTTTCAGTCCATGAATAAAACAAATAAGGTTTCACTTGGCAGATGAAGACTTTTTTTGGCGCTTCATGAGAAAATGTCGAGCAAGATTAAATGTAATACCTTCTTTATATGTGACATGCTTCTTTGTTTATCTTTCCTTTGTCCCCTTCGACCATGCTCTATTTAAATTAACTCACGTCAGACGCTGTAAGACGCAAAACGTTGCGTGCACGTTACTGCATAGTTCGGCCATCTGTTGGTAAAATTATGAAGTATTACGAAGTTTTATTGTACGAGCGAGGCGAAGCGAGCGTAGCCGCGGCTGAGCGGCAAACTGGGCAACTTCGCCAGGCTTCCGTACTTCATGAATGAACTACTTCATTTGAGCGCTTCACGGCAAAGAGTGAAATGAATGAAGTAGTTCACGGGAATGAACGAGTTCGACCATCTCTAGGCTGCAGCTCCAGTGGGCCGCAGAACATAGCGAGGTAAATGACGGCTACCACTAACAAAGACGACAGTGTATTCTTTGTCTAAAAGTGCTGACGTGGCTGCCTGTGAGACGCACCCCACCCCGCCAGCAATGCTCCCCATTCTGAGACAGAAAATATTTCAATGTAACAGTTGTATTTAACGTCAACGCACCTCCTATAAGTGAGCATTTGTTTAAAAGAACTACAATCGCGACAGTAATAAAAGCCTTGTTTCCACGGCAATAGGCGCAGACCATTTTATTTTAGTTTTATGAGCAAAATCGGTATAGTTTTTTTTACATTCGACTGCAAGATACAGTTGACACCTCTCTCTCTCTCTCTCTCTCTCTCTGTCTCCTGTTATTTTGTGACACCCAGTGACGTGAAAAAAATGTACGGCACTGCCAGCAATTACAGATGACCAAACTGCAGAGCTCGGAAATCTATAACGATACATTAACTTATCTCATATCTTCTATACGTGTCCACCCTGCATAAAATCGAAAGAAATTCCTCTATTTTGCTGTAACTAGTACCGATAATTGCAGAATGTCCTCGTTATTTAGAAACTTAAACTCCAAAGAAAAAAAAACAAAAGAGTCTAATGAAACATGTAAGTCGAGCGACTTCTTTCACTTTGATGGAGAAACTTATATAGTGTCATGTATTCCACACATTTCAGACACGTGAAATAGCATTATAGAACACAAACTTTCACGCTATATGTTCACATCTAAAAAAAAAACACAATCATTTTACTTTCGGAAACAACAAGCTATAAGTCAAGAGGACGTTGTTTTGTACACTATGACAGGTTCATGAGATCATGCCTTGTAACAGAACCTCCCAACATCGCCTAGAAGAGAACCCCATGAGATTTCACCAGTAGATCGAGAACAAATACTGTATGCGTGCTGACATCTGAGATATTTGCTCCGTAACTTGCCTCTGCCGACCGGAGTGTAATATTTGTCACCTGTACCTGAAGAAGAGAACAACACCCAGCAGACCGTCATTCGCAATAGCGGCAGATTCTTGTGTCGTAGTTTCATAAGCAATTTAGTCATCTCAGAACAGCCTCTTTCATTCAATCTAGTAACATCTCCCGAAAGAGCACTGTCGTTTCTAGGTTTCACAACAAACTATAATTGAAATGGTTGCTATTTTAGAATTAGAGGTTATGAAGTACGAAACAATACAGGGCTTGCAGTAATATATATTTTTAAACACACAGTTGTGATGATAATAATAAAAAAAAACGTCATGATGAAGAGATACAGTCGGTTTCTACTACTTTTATGAGAAAATTCGGTATAATTTGAGAGCATTTCCTGTATTCAAATAACAATTTCTCATGTTCGAGAGAATTACATTCATTTCAGAAGTGTGAAATACCGATACAGATCAGGATCAATACAGTCATTTATTACGTTCGAGAGCATTCCTCTTCATTATTTTGTAACATCCCGAGTAGGTAAAGAAGAAAGTACCAACTATCCGAAACCAAACTTTAACCAGCCATACCACTCCTTGTAATGGACTCTGCCAACACCACCCTATAACATTTTGTCAAGTCTCTCTTCAGATTTATCGGAAAACAAATGCCATCAGCATGCTGACATCAACCGTAATTGCTCCATAACTCACTTCCTCGGATCTACGTGTGTGTGAAGTTTCGTCGCTTGTGCAGGAAAGAAGAGCATATCCAGCAGGCTATCACTCTTAATAGATGATTCTTATGTGACAGAGACAGGAAATAGATATTCAGGTGTTCCGTCTCAAAGAGGCCACAAATACTACCTCCTCATTATAACGGCTCTTCTTCTTGATGATTTGGTTTGATTTGTACTTGGCCTCGGCTAAAACTCGGCGACAGTCGGTAGAGTGTTGAGATCGTTATTAAGTTACGAAGACGACGTTACACAAAATAACAGTGCTGAACCGAAATGTCGACGTGCGGGAGATATGTACTTCACCAAGAATCGTAATTAATCGTTCGTAATCGATGTTTAACTGATTAATGATGAAATATTAATGATAAAACCAATACAGTCACATCCACAACAAATTCCCTACAAGCTGGTCGTAATTTCAAGTATCTAAGAAATCGTAACAGCGGGCTTGTTATTTGAGTCAAAGATTCTACACAAGCGCCGAGCGCTACAGTCAAATATTATCGCTGCGCGTAATTATTACTGGGGAGTTTCATGTCAATAATTTGATAGAATTTTAAATCACAAATGCATGACTTGGCACGAGAGGGTGTTTTATTGCACAATATCAGTCACTTCCTAACCGAGCCTTGACAAGAAAACTTTCTTGGTTGTTGGGGGGATTTAAATTAGATGCTTCAGACCTATCACTCAAGTTCCATAAACCACTGGCTATTAGGCGTGAAAATTGTCTATCAGTGTTCGTGGCCTAAATCACTGTCTAAGTAATGTTTAGTTCAATTATCTAGTTAAAAGTTCACTTTATTCTAGTAGGTAAAAGCCCTCCGTGCGAATTCTAACGCCGTGATATTTGAAGTCAGAATATCGTATTACTGCGTCATAATAGATCGCAATTATTCAATCTCAAAAACAATCTAAGCGCGCCTACATGTACGAGAATTCAAATATACGACCTGCTTCGGCTAACTCTCGTAACGTAGTGACAATACATTGAATTATACTTAGTCATTACTCACGATTCCCAAAGAGTACTCACACGGAGTATTCTTTGGGATCGTTAGTTCTACTTTGCGAATGTTAATTTATGCTAATTTTGCGATTTATTATGACTTTGATTTTAATTTTACTGAAATTTAATCTTTCTTTCGTAACTGCTAAATTGTCAAGTCTTAGATTCCTGATTTAATTACTTGTTATTGTCCTAATAATAGTGATAAATGGAACTTCGTTCGCTTATTCACTTTTCTGTGAATTTGAGACTTGGGGGGAAATCTTTGGGGTACTGGGAGCTAATTTTTGATTTTTATTTCTCGTCCGAGGAAGTGGCATTACATCACATTAGACATGTACATTATCACTGTTCAGGTGTTGACGGTCTCCAAAAGGTTCTATTCACAATGCGCACAGAGTAGTAGAAATAAAAATAAGTTCTGTTATCTTATTGGTGAAAAACAAAAATGTGTATATGGAAAAAGGATGAGTCCGCAGCATTCAGGAACATCACCAAACAGCTGTGAAAACCTCTATATTTAATCCCGTGTTCCACAGTGACCAGCAGCAGATGACCACAGTTCCACCAAGGCTCTATCTGTCTCCAATAAGTAGTGTCAGGCAATGATTTTGTGGTAAAAAAATGGTTCAAATAGCTCTGAGCACTGTGGGACTTAACTTCTGAGGTCATCAGTCCCCTATAACCTAGAACTACTTAAACCTAACTAACCTAAGGACATCACACATATCCATGCCCGAGGCAGGATTCGAACCTGCGACCGTAGCGGTCGCGCGTTTCCAGACTGAAGCGCCTAGAACCACTCGTCCACACCGGCCGGCGATTTTGTGGTAATCAACAGTGTACCAGTGGACGGATGGGATGGAAAATACACCTTCAGTATAGGGCGATGGACTGTAGTAAGCACCGCAGTTGCTAGCATGATCAATTTTATCAATTTTACCAGTTTTACCAATTTTTCCGTAATTTCAACGCCATCCAGTTACACAGCGGAATGCTTCCCAGTTCCTGTATCATCGCTAAACCTCCGCTCCTCTACTTTTCATGTATATACACTCCGTCATCAGGTCACAAGCGGCCCATCGGGACCGTCCGACCGCCGTGTCATCCTCAGATGAGGACGCGGGTAGGAGAAGCGTAGGGTGAGCACACCGCTCTCCCGGTCGTTATGATGGTTTTCTTTGACCGGAGCCGCTACTATTCGGTCGAGTAGCTCCTCAATTGGCATCACGAGGCTGAGTACACTTTGCATGTACCATACACTAAACTGCGAATGTAGATAAATGACTGTGCAGTACGTCCATCCGGTCATGTGCACCAAAGTATACGAGACAGCGTATTACAACGATGCAGGTAGGTTATATACACATTTCTAGCACATCGATCATAGTGCGAAATTTACGATTACGACTGTCAATCTTTCCCTATGTGGATGGGAGGCGCAGAGTATTCTCGCACTCATAGGATAAAGCCGAAGACTGAAAGATCTCCCCACATTGTCCGTGAGCAACTCTCCCTGCAACACGGTCGCCAAAAGTAGAAGGGTACTATACCTATTACATTCCACGTCTCGTGAAGGAACGGAAGGAGCTGAGTCTGTAACTGCTATTCAGCGAAGATTGTTCTGCACCAGTCTTACTCACAGTACCCATCCAAGTGCACAAGATCTCTCCAGATTCGTCCATGTTGAGGTTAGCACCCCTTATCGGTATACAGGGTGGTCCATTGATCGTGACCGGGCCAAATATCTCACGAAATAAGCGTCAAACGAAAAAATTACAAACAACGAAACTTGTCTAGCTTGAAGGGGGAAACCAGATGGCGGTATGGTTGGCCCGCTAGATGCCGCTGCCATAGTTCAAACGGAGATCAACTGCGTTTTTTAAAAATTGGAACCCCCATTTTTTATTACATATTCGTGTAGCACGTAAAGAAATATGAATGTTTTAGTTGCACCACTTATTTCGCTTTGTGATAGGTGGCGCTGTATTAGTCACAAACATATGGCTCACAATTTTAGACGAACAGTTGGTAACAGGTAGGTTTTTTAAATTAAAATACAGAACGTAGGTACGTTTGAACATTTTATTTCGGTTGTTCCAATGTGATACATGTACCTTTGTGAACTTATCATTTCTGAGAGCGCATGCTGTTACAGCGTGATCACCTGTAAATACCACATTAATGCAATAAATGCTCAAAATGACGTCCGTCAACCTCAATGCATTTGGCAATACGTGTAACGACATTCCTCTCAACAGCGAGTAGTTCGCGTTCCGTAATGTTCCCACATGGATTGACAATGCGCTGACGCATGTTGTCAGGCGTTGTTTCTGGATCACGAAAACAAATGTCCTTCAACTTTCCCCACAGAAAGAAATCCGAGGACGTCAGATCCGGTGAACGTGCGAGCCACGGTATGGTGCTTCGACGACCAATCCAGCAGTCATGAAATATGCTATTCAATACCGCTTCAACCGCACGCGAGCTATGCGCCGGACATCAATCGTGTTGGAAGTACATCGCCATTCTGTCTGGTAGTGAAACATCTTGTAGTAACATCGGTAGAACACTACGTAGGAAATCAGCATACATTGCACCATTTAGATTGCCATCGATAAAAGGGGGGCCACTTATCCTTCCTCTCATAATGCCTGCCAAGGTCGCTGATGTTCCACTTGACGCAGCCATAGTGGATTTTCCGTTGCCCAATAGCGCATATAATGCACGTTTTCGTTACCGCTGTTAGTGAATGACGCTTCGTCGCTAGATAGAACGCGTGCAAAAAATCTGTCATCGTCCTGTAATTTCTCTTGTGCCCAGTGGCAGAACTGTACACGACGTTCAAAATCGTCGCCATGGAATTCCTGGTGCATAGAAATATGGTACGGGTGCAATCGATGTTGATTTAGCATTCTCAACACCGACGTTTTGGAGATTCCCTATTCTCGCGCAATTTGTCTGCTACTGACGTGCGGATTAGCCGCGACAGCAGCTAAAACACCTACTTGGGCATCATCATTTGTTGCAGGTCGTGGTTGACGTTTCACATGTGGCTGAACACTTCCTGTTTCCTTAAATAATGTAACTATCCGGCGAACGGTCCGGACGCTTGGATGATGTCGTCCAGGATAGCGAGCAGCATACATAGCACACGCCCGTTGGGCATTTCTGTCACAATAGCCGTACATCAACACGATATCGACCTTTCCCGCAATTGGCAAACGGTCCATTTGAACACGGGTAATGTATCACGAAGCAAATACCGTCCGTACTGGCGGAATGTTACGTGATACCACGTACTTATACGTTTGTGCCTATTACAGCGCCATCTATCACAAAGCGAAAAAAGTGGTCAAACTAAAACCTTCATATTTCTTTACGTACTACACGAATACGTAATAATAAATGGGGGTTCCTCTTAAAAAAAAAAAAAAAGCAGTTGATATCCGTTTGACCTATGGCAGCGCCGTCTAGCAGGCCAACCATAGCGCCATCTGGTTTCCCCCTTCAAGCTAGACCAGTTTCGTTCTTTGTAGTTTTTTCGTTTGATGCTTATTTCGTGAGATATTTGGCCCGATCACTGTCAGTGGACCACCCTGTATAGTAGGCTTGAGAATGTTGTGGTGATGTAGCAGATGGTTAAGAAGAAACGTGTGTTTTATACATCATCTAGCAACGGGCAAATGGTGATTGTATGTAAATCAACTGTGCTATGCTATCAGTTCCGGAGTGTTATTCCAGATACCGGCAAGAGAGGAATGATCATACAGCATAAACACTGTCATTCCTACGAGTACATTGTGTTGCATTTAAAAAAAGCTATATTGTTTAAGCCATATGGTTTCCGAAGTATTTGTCGTGCGGAATGCAACGTTCTTCATACTCCAACGCAGGACATATGTTCAACATCTGACATACAATCACCCTGCAAGTTTTCTACCCCAGTCAGTACTGTGACATACTTTAAGATGATAAAACTACTTCCTTCTACGCTATTCTGGTGTCCTAGGAAGTGACTGAGCTGTTGCTCACTATAAAGGTACCGTCACTGTATATCCGCCGCTCGAACTGCATATAAATGAACTAGAAAGAAGTTGGGAGACTGCTCTTCTATCTCTTAGGAAACAGACAGATTTTATACGTCTTTTGTTTTTTAGTCAGAAACGTACGTACCCTCAATCAATGTCCCATGTCTGACGTGCTTATTAGTAGTAGATGAGGATTTGATGGATGTGGCCATGCCTCACTAGAAAATAGAGCGAAGAAAAAAGACAGGAATATTTTCGTTAGCTGGTATACTGAGTTACCACCCACGCCCTGCTGCATGAAAATGCACACGAAGAAACAGCGACTTCTTACGAGGGAGTAAACATCACGATCAGTAGCCAAAGGAAATGTAACAGTCTTATTACTGTTTACAGTAGCATCGCAACGTCCCTAGGTAGCATTCGTCTTGCACACAGAAGTCATCGTCTGATGTTAGATAATTTTGCTCATGTACAGAGATCATTGGAACAGCGGAAGGCCGGCCGAAGTGGCCGCGCGGCTCTGGCGCTGCTGTCTGGAACCGCAAGACCGCTACGGTCGCAGGTTCGAATCCTGCCTCGGGCATGAATGTGTGTGATGTCCTTAGGTTAGTTAGGTTTAATTAGTTCTAAGTTCTGGGGGACTAATGACCTCAGCAGTTGAGTCCCATAGTGCTCAGAGCCATTTGAACCATTTTTTTGAACAGCGGAAGGTTCCACGGACTGGAAGAAGGCCCAGGTCATAGCAATCTATAAAAAAGGGTAGAAAATCGGATGCACATAATTACCGGCCAATTTCACTGACATCGATTTGTTGTAGAATTATGGAACATATCTTTTGTTCACACATAATGACCTTTCTAGACTCTGAGAAGCTCATCTGCAAAAACCAGAACGGTTTTAGGAAACAGCGCTCATGCGAGACACAGCTGGCCCTCTTTGTGCATGATATACAACAGGCTCTAGATACGGCTCCCAGGTTGATGCCAAATTTCTCGACTTTCGAAAAGCGTTCGACTCAGTTCCGCACTGTCGCTTGCTCCAAAAAGTGCGCGCTTACGGTCTATCCAGTGACATATGCGGTTGGATAGAAAGTTTTCTAACAGACAGGAAGCAGTACGTCGTCGTAAATGGGGTGACTTCAACAGAAAAATGCGTAACTTCAGGTGTGCCCCAGGGCAGCCTAATAGGTCCTCTGCTTTTTACGATTTACATAAACGAAGTGGTTGATGGTATTGACAGCGGCCTTAGACTGTTTGCCGATGATGTTGTAGTCTACAGGAAAGTAGTATCACACGAAAAAACAAATCAATGAGGATTTGCAGAAAATAAATGCGTGGTGTAATGACTGGCAGTTATCTCTCAATATTAGTAAGTGTAACTCACTGCGTATAACAAGGCGAAGATCCCCATTAATGTACGAGTACAAAATAAATGCCCAGTCTTTGGAAGCGGTAACGTCCGTCAAGTATCTGGGTGTGACTATTCGAAATGATCTCAAATGGAATGATCGGATTACACAAGTAACGGGTAAGGCGAACTCTAGATTGCGGTTTATTGCTAGAATCCTGAAGTGATGCTGTCCTTCAACAAAGGAAATAGCTTACAATACGTTAGTTCGTCCAGTCTTGGAGACAATCGTGTTTCCCTCGCGCGATCCGCGAGTGTAACAGAGGGGGGGAATATGACTTTGGCGCGAATTGTGCCCTCCGCCACACACCGATTGGTGGCTAGCGGAGTGTATATATGTAGATGTAAATGTACAGGCTGATGTAGCAATTTCGTTTTAACACCACGTCCGTAGATTACCCTCCCAGCCTCACGCAATTCGTTGGCTGATTCGGGAGAAGGGACCAAACGGCGAGATTATCGGCCCTATCGGTTTAGGGAAGGATGGGCAAGGATGTCGGCCGTGCCCTTTTACAGAAACTATCCCGGAATTTACCTGAAGCAATGTAGTAAAATCACGGAAAATCTAAATCAGGATGACCGGATGCCGGTTTGAACCGTCGTCCTCCCGAATGCGAGTCCAGTGTGCTAACTGCTGCGCCACCTGGCTCGGTCTCACACTGTATGTACCATCAGTCTACTCTCCTACAGGAAGCGCTAGTGAATGGTTTAAGTTTGTTAAAACACACCGTTTCATGTCCTTAATATGTATGGAATAACATTGCTTGTGAGAGCAAATCCTAATTCCGTAATATCTAAATTCGAGTGCATGTGTGGGAACACTGTACTGGATTGCGATATATACGTTTCGCCTGCTTTAACACAGCGCTTTTGTGTAATACTTATATCACCTTTCTTTGAGTACGAGTTACGAAAACCAATGTAGTTTACAGGACGAAGGGCAAGATTAAAACTGAATGCTGACAAAGCATAATTTTTAAGCTTTTCTAGTTCTTGAGTGACCTGTTATCCCCAACCTACCCCAATTCCCAACATTTAATGGTATTTTTCTCTAATCTTATGTACTCTCACTCAATTTACGTAATTTTGGTAGCGTTTCGCCATTTTACTTATATCGTAGTATTTCCCTTAATTGGTTACCAGATGAGCTTCGCTACTTCTGTTTGTATCTTCAAATTCTGATACGTTCCCACGACCTTGTCGGGACATCAAACAGTAGATTTCGTGTTTTTTTTTTTTTTTTAACCGTAGTAATACGTTGCCGGCCGTAGTGGCCGAGCGGTTCTAGGCGCTTCAGTCTGGAACCTAGCGACCGCTACGGTAGCAGGTTCGAATCCTCCCTCGGTGTTCTTAGGTTAGTTAGGTTTAAGTAGTTCTAAGTTCTAGGGGACTGATGACCTTAGATGTTAAGTCCCATAGTGCTCAGAGCCATTTGAGTAATACGTTATTCGTTAGTTGACAGTGTGTTGGCTGCGCTTCTCTACATGGACTGTAAGAGCTTCTCTTCTCTCTACCTAGCAGCGAGTGCATCTCACCGGCAGCGTGATTTGTAGACAAACAGCAAGGTATGCTGTAGTAATTGAGGTAGAAAGCTTGCAGGGTGGTTGTGCGTCAGATGTTGGACATACAGGGTGAAAAGTATTTAAACCGACAAACTCTGGGAGGTTGTAGGGGACATCAAAACAAATATTTTTCCCTAGTGTCATTTTTTCCTATGATGATTATTTAAACCGGTGGAGGCCGTATTACGCTCTTCAGTTATAGGCAACTGCTGTCCACCAGTGTAGTAGTGCATTGTCTCTGTTTACTAATGGAGCGATACACCTGGAGTGAGCAAACTGATACGGTTGGTGCGTACTACTTAGCGCACCACAATGGACGAACTGCACAGCAGGTTTATCAACAATAACATCCTAATCGCCGTATCCCGCATCATACGACCTTTGCTGCTGTGTACCAACGTCTGCGTGAGACCGGGTCATTTAGCAGATAACCTGGACAGGGACGCCGTTGCACGGTAAGAACGATGGAATTTGAGGAAGCTGTCTTGCAGCATGTGAAGGGGCATCCTGCAATCAGCACTCGTGCGATTGCACGTAACATGGGGACGAATCAGACGAATATAAGAACAGTCCCTCGAGAGCAACTGTTACGTCCATTTCACTTACAGCGTGTCCACGACCTGGAACCAGTTGATTATCCACCCAGAGCACAGTTTTCGCAGTGGTACCTGGAACAGTGTGAAATGCATCCTACATTTCCATTCCCCGTGTTGTTTACCGAGGAAGCAACGTTCGGGGCGTGATGGAGTCTTCAACATGCACAACTCGCATGTTTGGAGTGAGGGTAACCCACATGTCACAGTTACTAGCGCTCATCAAGTGTGGTTCTTCGTTAATGTGTAGGCCGGTGTTGTTGGGGACTGTTTAATTGGGCCGTTTCTGCTACATAGGCCATTAACTGGCAGGCACTATTGGAATTTTTTCGCCAGGGCATTGGCAAAATTGCTGGAAAACGTCCCGCTCCCTACAAGACAACGCGTGTGGTTCCAACATGACGGGGCGCCGGCACATTTCAGTCGTCGTGTGCGTCGATTCCTGCACCGACGGTTCCCAGAAACGTGGATTGGCAGAGGCAGAGTGTTTGTTGGTTTAATTAATTTGCCGCCACAGAAATCTTCCTCTGCCGGTTTAAATACTCCTCATATGAAAAAATGACATTAGGGAAAAATATTTGTTTTGATGTCCCCTACAACCTCCCAGAGTTTGTCGGTTTAAATACTTTTCACCCTGTATATGTCCTGCATTCGAATATTGAGAGCGTTGCATTATGCATGACTAATACTTCAGAAGCCATATGGCTTTAACATTATGGCGTTTTTAACTACAGATCCGTGGAGCCTTAGGAGTGCATTTGTTTATGCTCTACGATCATATCTCCCTTGCCGATACCTTCTTGGTACTGACTCCAGACACTGCAATAATACTCCATAATTATTGATAGCACAGGTTATTTACGTAAAATGTTTCATACTCTGTCCATTCTGAGCTCCATCATGATGTCTTTGGTGCGACGTCATGTGTGCTGAACTGCTGTTCAAATTGCTCACCAATATTTTATAAAGTTTTAGTCATCATTTACTTATTTTTCAGTTTATTTGTGTTAATATTTGCTGAAAAAAGTAACTTATTAGTGGATTTTCATTAATCTCAGTCTTTCTTCCTGTGTTATTGACTCGAGTGGTCTGTTATTCGTGAGTATGCTGACGTCGTTCGTCCAAGCCTCACGCCTCAGCAGTGTGTTTACATTTCGCGGCGTGCAGTTGCAGCTGTAGCGGTTGTAAAGCTAAGTACTGACGAGTTATCTCCCCAGTGTATTCGAATATTAAAATTAGTAGTTTTCAATCGTTCATCCAAATATTAGCCGTGTTTTTACATTTCCCGGCGTGCAGTTACAGCTGTTGCGGTTCTTAAATTCTGACAAAGTTGTTTGTGCACTGTTATACAATTATTAAATTTAGTCGTTTTCAACGGTGTCTCGTACTGTTTGTGGCGAGCTAAAGCTTCAATAAACTTTCCCAGAAGTTCACCCACTGTGTTTTTTAGAGCTGTCTGTGCGTTCGAAGTCGTTAAGTAAATTTCGTGCGGCAGTTTTCAGCTGACGTTTGTTATTGTTTCTAGTGAACCATTTCAGTAAAATTTTCATTCGTTGTTTTAATTTCGTCGAGTGTTCCAGTGGCCGCTTGAATTTTTGGTTTTAACTAAGAACATATGTGCAGTTTTCGTGATATTGGTATTAGTTGTGGGTTAGTAGTATTAGTAGAAGTTGATGCTTTCTTAGCAGAGACACGATTTCAAGACCACTATTGTTAGTTTTTTAAATAGTTCTACTGTTGTAATTGAACTTAGGTAACGTAGACGTTTAGTTTTTTCGGTAACTGTTAAAATTCCACCGTGAGTGAGAAGTGTGGGCTTTGTCGCAGACTCGTGTGTAATGAGTTAATGTGTGGGATTTGTTCAAATTATTTTCATTGGGGGGGGGGGGGGGGGGGAATGCAGTGGGGAAGTCAGTTGGCATTCTAGCGCGATCCTCTCCTGGGAATGTAGTATCTGAAGTAGAAATAAATTGATAGAAGAGCAGGGGCGTAAGATCTGTGCCTGAGCCGTGGGTGGCTCGTGTTCCCGCCATCATGTATTTTACACCCTGTTTTTAACGTTCTTCCGCCTCACTGCGTTAATTTAAGTTACTACTGTCACTGAGTTGCTGCTTTGCCTGACCGTGACCGGCTCTAGCAGCGCGTATCGATATATCCCCTCTCGCAGTATCTTTGCTCGACTGCTATTACTTCCCGGTCGTTGTCTGTCGTAAGCTGGTTCGGGTCGCGAGTTCGGGCTGCCAGTCAGTTGGAACGCGACTGGAGCGCAGTTCGGACCTGCTAGTCGGGGAGTTGTAATACGGCACTAGTGCAGTCGTGTTGGAGCTGTGAGCTCTGCGTCAACCTGACTCGCCCGACCATTGCCGCCACGCATCACCTGAGCCGGGCCACGGTCTTGGTGGATCGTAGGTCGGTCGTTCTACCGGACGACGCGTTTCGGCTCGCCGATCGTTCACGAGTTTGCTGTGTGTGTGTGTGTGTGTGTGTGTGTGTGTGTGTGTGTGTGTGTGTGTGTATGTGTGTGCGCGCATTGACTCACGATTTGTCTTCGTGCATGCTTAGTTACTGTTGGGTATCGTTCAGGTCTTCGTGCAAGTGTTTGTCAGGTTGTGTGTGTCGTTGACATTATTTCCACTGACAACTATTTTAGACGTTCTCGGCATTGCGAGGGCAGGCGGTCGGTTGCTGCGGACCAGGGAAGTTATCTCCGCGCGGTGCAGTCGGCTGGGTCCGCTGGCGGTCCCTGCGCAGTGCCGGAGCGTGTGTGGAGCTGTCCGATCGCTACGATCTACGTGGTTCACCGACCCAGGACGTCAAAGTTGAGTAGTGGTTTCATGTACCCAAGCCTCGTCCATTCACGTTGTGTGGTTCGTTTCAGTGGTTCGCTGTTGGGGAAGTTTTCCTGTGAGCAACATTGAGTGTTTGTATTGCTGAAATTTAGCCGCCATGCGGTGGAACTAGCTATATTGGTTGACTACAATTCAAGTGCCCCATCGGAATTTTCTGTCTTGTGGCCGTTAGTGTTCCGGTTACCTGCCCTGGCCACTAACGTAATATCAGGCAGTGTCCTTTCCTCACCGTTTGTCGCTGTCCAACACGGTTTGTAGTTTTGACAGCCTAATACATACACTTATTTGATTGTGGATAATCACGCCCGTAACATTTTGTGTTTGAATTCTCATCTACCAATTGGTGGCAAGCAAGTCGTTTGACAGTCGGTCCGCCGGCCGTTGTGGCCAAGCGGTTCTAGGCGCTTCAGTCCGGAACCGCGCGACTGCTACGGTCGCAGGTTCGAATCCTGCCTCGGGCATGGACGTGTGTGATGTCCTTCGGTAGTTAGATTTAAGTAGTTCTAAGTTCTAGGGGACTGATGACCTAAGCTGTTAAGTTCCATAGTGCTCAGAGCCATTTGAACCAACAGTCGGTCCGTGGCTGTCCCTTGGTTGGGTTCCAACGGATCTAGTGCATTTGGGCTCACCACATGCCTCATCTAAGTGAACAAGGGCAGACCGACCCCCTGGAGGCTTATGAGTGCTGTTGTCTTTCCTGTCTTTCTCACCGATGTTCAATTGTCTGTTTGTAACCTATCATAGCCAATGATCAAAAAAAAAAAAAAAAAATAAAAAAATCCTGGATTTACTGCGTTTTATCTAAGTAAGTTTGAATTCCGGCAAGTGGATATTTGTTGAAAGGTTATTGCTGTTGTGTTGTCTTTCCTTTTAGTCTGGTTTTAGCTACTTAAAATTGAAGGCTTATGGTTTGTTTTAAAATTTTGGAAAATTAGTTGTGGGCTTTCAGTCTTGGAACCTTATGCTTAAAATTACATTTCAAGCTTAAATATTGCGGCCTTCTGCCTTTGAAATGTTATGGTAATTTATTTTTAAATATTGAAAATTTTAATGTCGGCCTTCAGCCGTTTGTATTGCATCTTATTTATGTTTGTCTATCCACCCTTGCCTTAAGGTTTTCAGCCTAGCTGACACAAATATATATTATAATTACTGTATCTGCTATTTTAACTGAATTTTATCTTGCTGATTTTTAAGATTTTTTTGTTTGGAGGTCGTCAGCCGTGAAAGAATTGCATTTTGAATATCGTAGTTGTAAAGGTTCGGCTATATGCCACTTTGGTTGTAAATGTGTTATTAAATTATAATAAATTACAATTTAAGGTGAAACTGACCCCAACCTTATTTGGCCCTTTCCACAATCCTCATCACCTGTTCTGCCCAGCGGGTTTAGCGGGCGTACCAGTGCCCTTCAGGAGCAGTTACAAGTCGAAAAGGAGGAACTAGATGGGTTGAGGAGGGAGAAAGGTGCTGGAGGATGGGAACTGGCGGTTGGCAAGAGGGTAGCTAGGACGACGAGGAGGTATGGAGACAGTCGTACATTGCGTATATGCATTTGGTTTGACCAACTGTCAGAGTTGAGTGGAGAGGAGCCTCTAGTAGCTGTAGGTGTAGGAAACATGCAGAAGTTAGGAGGCCTAGGTCAGTTGCAAAGCCTAACAGAAAGAAGGTTCTGCTGCTAGGTAGTTCACATGGTATGGGTGAGGGCCAGCAGTTGCAGGAAGTGTTGGGGAGTGAGTACCAGGTCAACAGCATTGTGAAGTTCAATACAGGGTTGGCTCAGGTGACTGACAGCATAAGGGAGTTATGTAGGAATTTTACGGAAGAAGATCAGGTAGTGATTGTGGACGGAGCAGAGAATAGTCTTGATCAGGTGGGGAGTATGATGTAGTTGGTGACCATGTAAAGATAGCTACTCAAACTGGTGGCACTAATGTGCACTTCGTACAACTGTTCCAGCGTTATGATCGACCTCGTCTTAATGGTGCTGTTAGGCATGTTAACATGGGGCTGGAGAAGGCACCGATGGTGGAGGGCATGGGTCACATTGCAGTGGTGCCACTTGAGTCAGTCAATAGATCGAGTTTCACCAGGCATGGCCTGCACCTCAATAGGTATGGGAAGGGGAGGCTGGCAAAGCTTGTAGATGACAGTATAGGGGCTGGTGGTGGTATTCATATAGTAGTTGGTGTTAAAGCTGCACCTTTATTAGATCGAAGTCAGCTGGTTGGTATTCCTGCATAAAGGAAGTCTCTCTAACAAATGAATCGCCTTCGAAGGAGGTCAGATATCCAAGTAGTGAAGGAATTAGCACGGTCCACTAATTCTGACTTCAGAGAATTTCTGTTCAAGCTAAAGACAGCTCCCGCATAGGCAATAATCTCTTCAGTCCATTACACTGCATTACTATTAATTGGTGAAACGTATTTCCCCTACGCTCGTCCATTATCACATTCTTCTATTCCTCATGTGTGAGGCTATAGACACAGTTCTCAGCTGTATGCTTACAGGTAATACACCTATTAAACTCTTCTCTGTTCAACACCAACATCTCGTCAGTTGAACACATTTCCCGCCAAAAATAAAGGTAGTATCTTCCACTCCAGCCTTTTTCCCGCCAATTCACAAGTGGTGCAGACAGATTTATTTCGACTTGTAGGTAAAGGGATCATCCTATGTAGAGTTACTATTTATTTTGAGTACATCAGCTACTAGTTTCGAGTTGTATTGTGAATTTTTTTCCGGCAGGATAACACCAGTTGCATGACATTGTGAGTTTTTGGGCTGTATTGCGATTTTAGGCGCTCCTTGTGTAGCATTGCGCATATAGATGTGTCATTAGAATCGATCTTTATGATTAAGCTGAACCGTCCCCTTAGAATGTAAAGTATGACAATCTTGGAAAAACTCTTACGTTATAAGATTTTCAAACAGCTGAGCAAACTCAACATACTCAGACAGTTTTCTCTTTACTTATTCTGATCATCACTAAACTGACACACAATATTTTTAGCGCGACGCAATCTGACTTTCAATAATCCCTACAAAAGAATGGCCCTCACTAACAATAACCTCTACCTTTCATGAATCACCTACCACACAAAAATCTTCGTTACTCGAACTACTGCAATACAGCGTGCGCCAATACTGCCAGCTAAATAAAAGTTTCTAACTACTGAAGGCACTAACTGCTGATAGGAATAGTTAGCAAATGAAAGATTTTGATCGAGAATAAAACATTTATTTACCTTAATAATGTTCAAAAGTCATCATATATATATCTATCAATTCATGACAACCATCTTTACAAATTTCCTTTTTCTGGCGGACACACGTCCAGATCGTCCGTTCTCAAAACTCTGACATCTCTCTCTCCACATCCAGCACTGCTGGCAGCTCACCTCCAACTGCGCAACGCTACGCGCTGTTCACATCCAACTGCCCAACCCTACAACAGCGAATATACCAACTATGTAAACCAGCCACAGGCTGCACACAGCACAGTCAGCGATTTTCATACAGAGCACTACGTGGCGTTACCAACATAAAAACCTAAATAGCCTACATACAAAGCTTTCCACCCAGAGGAACTAAAGTTTGAGTCACAGAAAGGATATCCCCCATTTTGAATTTCCCACCAATTTCTGGACCGGGCGTGGTTAGCACAGCCATGGGACAGAGAAATTCCGGTCATTTTGGTAACTGCCATCAATTTTTGAAATTCCCGCCAAAACTTATCTTTAAGAGCAAATTTATTAAAGCAAAATACAAATGAAAATGAAAATTCTTTTACATACAGGGTGAAAAGTATTTAAACCGGCAAACTCTGGGAGGTTGTAGGGGACATCAAAACAAATATTTTTCCCTAATGTCATTTTTTCCTATGAGGATTATTTAAACCGGTGGAGGCCGTACTACACTCTTTAGTTGTTAGAGGCCGTGTTATGATCTTCAGTTGTTAGAGGACGTATTACGCTCTTCAGTTGTAGGCAACTGCTGTCCACCAGTGTAGTAGTGCATTGTCTCTGTTTACTAGTGGAGCGATACATCTGGGGTGAGTACACTGACATGCTTGGTGCGTACTAAGTAGCGCACAACAACAGACGAGCTGCACAGCGGGTTTATCAAGAACAATATCCTAATCGCCGTATCCCGCATCATACGACCTTTGCTGCTGTGTACCAACGTCTGCGTGAGACCGAGTCATTTAGCAGATTACCTGGACAGGGACGCCGTCGCACGGTAAGAACGTTGCAATTTCAGGAAGCTGTCTTGCAGCATGTGGAGGGGGATCCTTTAATCTGCACTCGTGCAATTGCACGTTAACATGGGGACGAATCAGACGAATGTAAGAACAGTCCTTCGAGAGCAATTGTTACTTACAGCGTGTCCACAACTTGGAACCAGTTGATTGTCCACCCAGAGCACAGTTTTCGCAGTGGTATCTGGAACAGTGTGAAATGCATCCTTAACTTCCATCCTCTGTGTTGTTTACCGATGAAGCAACGTTCGGGCGCGATGGGAGTCTTCAACATTCACAATTCGCATGTTTAGAGTGAGGATAACCCACATGCGATAGTTACTAGCGCTCATCAAGTGCGGTTCTTCATTAATGTGTGGGTCGGTGTTGTTGGGGAATGTTTAATTGGGGCGTATCTGCTACCTGGACCATTAAATGGCAGGAACTATTACAATTTTGTCACCAGAGCATTGCCAGAATTGCTGGAAGACGTCTCGCTCCCTACAAAACAACGCATGTGGTTCCAAGATGACGGGGTGCCGGCACATTTCAGTCGTCGTGTGCGTTGATTCCTGGACCGACTGTTCCCAGAAACGTGGATTGGCAGAGGTGGTCCTGTACCGTGGCCTGCTCGATCCCCAAACATGTCCCCTCTGGACTTTTTTGTGTGGGGAGAGATGCGCAACCTTGTTTACGAAACTCGTGTTGCATCAGAAGAGGATCTGGTTGCCCGAATAGTAGCAGCAGCAGGAACAATTCAGGATACTCCTGGGGTTTTTGCCCGTGTCAGACAGAACATGATCCGACGGTGTAACCTTTGTTCACGTGTCAATGGAGGCATTTTTGAAAATCTACTGTAATTGAAATTGGGTTGTGTTGATGTCTTGTCTCTTGGTCATAAAAAAATGGAAAAGTGTTTGTTGGTTTAATTCATTTGCCGCCAGAGAAATCTTCCTCTACCGATTTAAATACTCCTCATACGAAAAAAATGACGTTAGGGAAAAATATTTGTTTTGATGTCCCCTACAATCTCCCAGAGTTCGTCGGTTTAAGTACTTTTCACCCTGTATAAGTAGTGGTATCTTTCAAAACATTATCCGATGTGAGCTCCTTCAGCCACAACGACCGCCTCCGCTCTTGTGCTGAAGCGATCGCACGCACTCTTTAAAACTATACTGTCCATATTCGCAAATAGCGGTGTGTAGGGGATGCGGCTCTAGGGTGCTTCATCTTATTGGTAGTTCCAAACATAGTAGTCATGGGATTCAAATCCGGGCTAATTGGGGGCCAGAACATGTAAACTTTATGCGAGAGCTTGTTTTGGACTAAATGGCTCGTATGAGGTCTTCCTCTGCCATCCCACAAATTGTTTCGCTCGTTGACATTCAATAATGACGCCAATTTCCTCAGCGATTGTCCCGGGGTCCTTCAAAACCAGCGTCTCAGCCTCTTCGATGAATGCCGCAGCCCCTGACACTCGTTTTCTCGAATGAGGTTTCATCACCGGGTTAGCGGAAACTTTCCCAGACTTCTCCGAAGCACAATACTGCTCGCAATATCATAAACAGTTGATCTTGGTTACCCAAAGAATCGAACTGCTTCGGAGGGTGGACGCCCAGCTCTAAGACTTTCGATAACCGCGGCTCTTCGCTTGTACTCAGCACTTGTCCGTAACATCACGGCCATTTTGAGGCTCTGAGTGTTTATTAGATGCCTTTGGCTTTCAAGAACGGCAATAGCAACCTCCGGCGGAACTACGATATGGCGGGAGATTCAAATTGAAATCCGTCCGAATTTAAGCGCCGCACCCTGTATATACGTACATACATCTACCGATTTCCGTCCCTTTCGGATAATTCCTCCGTGCTGCCTCGCCTTTTCTTTAGACTGTATTTATGCATAACGTTAAAAAGTGACGTGGAATGGAACGAGCAGGCAAGGTCAGTTGGTGCTACTTGATTAGTTGCCTGTGCGATCGTAATGGAAATGATCCCTGGACGCAAACGGGTATCCCTGGAGAGAAGAAGACGTTGTTTTCGTGAAACACTATTGAGAAATATCTTCTGGTAAACCTTCCGGGATGTAAGGTCGTGGTCCATGAAACTCTTCAGCTCCTAACGTTTCGTCCATAGCTGCGCTCGACATATTCAGAGGGGTGTTTCTCTCAGTCGGCAAGACTCACCAGAGGAGAAACACCCCTCTGAGGATGTCCAGCGCAGCTCTGGACGAAACGTTAGGAGCTGAAGAGTTTCATGGACCACGACCTTACATCCCGGAAGGTTTACCAGAAGATATGTCATCCGGTCGTGAAAGCTTTCATACTATTGAGAAAATTTAGAAAGCAGGTATTTGCGATCGACCGCGGACCGATTCTACAGCCACCACCGTACATATCGCGTAAGGAACACGAACACAAGTTACGAGAAATCAGGACCTGTACGGATGCACAGAGACAGACGTTTGTCCTTCGCTGCATTTGTGAATGGAACAGGAGAGGGAATGTGTAGCAGTCTTACAAGGTTCAAAACTGGTTCAAATGGCTCTGAGCACTATGGGACTTAACATCTGAGGTCATCAGTCCCCTAGAACTTAGAACTACTTAAACCTAACTAACCTAAGGACATCACACACATCCATGCCCGAGGCAGGATTCGAACTTGCGACCGTGGCGGTCGCTCGGTGTAGTGTAACGACGTAAGTTTTGCATAAATGATTTTCTTTTGACATATGACCATGTGCAGACTTAGTCACCTACGTCAGTTACAACACACTTCAAAATTATTTAAATTCTTTTTAAATTGTCTCAGAATGGTTCTTGAACGAAACCGTAAAACATCATCATTTGAGTCGTATGCGCAGAATTACGTCACTCAGTCCAATTCGTTTGTGCAAACTTTTTCAATTTAGATGTCGTTTGTTTCTTCTCAGAAATTATATTAATGCAAGTGATCTGCTTTAATAAATATTAGAACCACATTGAACAAACTTTCTTCTAAGACTCAAACTCGCGATGAACGTTGTCAAAAATTAATAATCTTGTCAAATAAATTACGTAACATAATTCTTCATAAACAAATTCTCGGAACACGTATTTAATTAAACTTTAGTAGCATCCACTACTTTATTATCTTCCTACATATAGACGTGAACCTGAGCCTTGACAAGATAGAACTGAACATTTACAACATGATTAAACTTTCTATGACGTCATTGTTGTAGAAACATTACAAATTCTTAATTTTCAATTTTTAAAAGCACGACGCAACAACTCGGTTTCAGGATCTTCTGTTGCTCTTTGGCTGTCGACCCGCGACGTATAGTGGCCAGCAATTTTCTCTCTGGTCCCGGCAGCGAAGATGCTGTCTCCGTTCGTTGCGCCGCCCTCTCCGTACATGAAACATAAAAAATAAGTACAAAACTTTAGACAATTCACAACCATTACAAATATTACAAAAAATACATAAACAAAACTAAATTAAACTTATATTCACCTGCAAACTGGGCTGACACTGGTGGATGTGTGACGCTTCAGTTTCGCGTCCCACTACATCGGTTCCAGACTCTAGCGCCTAGAACCGCACGGCCACTCCGGCCGGCTGTTACAGGGTACCCTCCGCCATGCACTGTAGGGTGGCTCGCGCAATATGTATGTAGATGTAGATATACGTCAATAAGGATAGGATAACGGAGATTTTAAACACTGTGAAATACGACTCCAACCATCTTTCTCGCGCTGTTCGAAGGAACTTCATGCTATGTTATACAGATCGGACTAATACTGCGATAAATAATCTGTCTCTGCTTGAGAAACCGAAGTATAAAATTAGAAACGTCCTTTCCTTAGTCTTTCGTGGTGCTTCGGCACCGCGCGAAATTGGTGCGGCGCGCGAGACGAATTATGGGACGTACGTACTAAGCTACTGGTTAGCGGGGAAATGTTTACTTGCCGGCTCGGCTCCATTCTTGGAACTGCTACAATTCTAAAACAGTCTTAATTACGGTCGCCAGCCCCGCCTTGACCCGCGAGACAAGGCTAACACAGGCACTACGCCAACAGCAGTGATAAATGCTGAGGGAATTAGATTAGGAAATGAGACTTTAAAAGTAGTAGATGAGTTTTGGTATTTGGGCAGCAAAATAACGGACGCTGCCGGAACAGAGGATACAACATGCAGACTGTGTATGCCAGTAAAAGCATCTCTGAAAAAGAGAAATTCGTTAATATCTTCATCTATACATTTCACAAGCTGCGACATTGTCGCGAATAAAACAGTGACCCGTATACAGGGTGTTACAAAAAGGTACGGCCAAACTTTCAGGAAACGTTCCTCACACACAAATAAAGAAAAGATGTTATGTGGACATGTGTCCGGAAACGCTTAATCTCCATGTTAGAGCTCATTTTAGTTTCGCCAGTATGTACTGTACTCCCTCGAATCACCGGCAGTTGGCAAAATTGAAGGAAGGTAATGTTGACTTCGGTGCTTGTGTTGACATGCGACTCATTGCTCTACAGTACTAGCATCAAGCACATCAGTACGTAGCATCAACAGGATAGTGTTCATCACGAACGTGGTTTTGCGGTCAGTGCAATGTTTAAAAATGCGGAGTTGGCAGATGCCCATTTGATGTATGGATTAGCACAGGGCAATAGCCGTGGCGCGGTACGTTTGTATTGAGACAGATTTCCAGAACGAAGGTGTCCCGACAGGAAGACGTTCGAAGCAATTGATCGGCGTCTTAGGGAGCACGGAACATTCCAGCCTATGACTCGCGACTGGGTAAGACCTAGAACGACGAGGACACCTGCAATGGACGAGACAATTCTTCGTGCAGTTGACGATAACCCTAATGTCAACGTCAGAGAAGTTGCTGCTGTACAAGGTAACGTTGACCACGTCACTGTATGGAGAGTGCTACGGGAGAACCAGTTGTTTCTGTACCGTGCACAGCGTGTGCAGGCACTATCAGCAGCTGATTGGCCTCCACGGGTACACTTCTGCGAATGGTTCATCAAGCAGTGTGTCAATCCTCATTTCAATGCAAATGTTCTCTTTACGGATGAGGCTTCATTCCAACGTGATCAAACCGTAAATTTTCACAATCAACATGTGTGGACTGACGAGAATCCGCACGCAATTGTGCAATCACGTCATCAACACAGTTTTTTTCGTGAACGTTTGGGGAGGCATTGTTGTTGATGTCTTGATTGGGCCCCATGTTCTTCCACCTGCGCTCAGTGGAGCACGTTTTCATGATTTCATACGGGATACTCTACCTGTGCTGCTACAACATGTGCCTTTACAAGTACGACACAACATGTGGTTCATGCATGATCACATTTCAGTCGAAGTGTTCGTGCGCTTCTCAGCAACAGATTCGGTGACCGATGGATTGGTAGAGGCGGACCAATTCCATGGCCTCCACGCTCTCCTGACCTCAACCCTCTTGACTTTCATTTATGGGGACGTTTGAAAGCTCTTGTCTACGCAACCTCGGTACCAAATGTAGAGATTTTTTGTGCTCGTATTGTGGACGGCTGTGATACAATAGGCCATTCTCCAGGGCTGCATCAGCGATTCAGGGATTCCATGCGACGGAGGGTGGATGCATGTATCCTCGCTAACGGAGGACATTTTGAACATTTCCTGTAACAAAGTGTTGCTGTGTGTTTCCATTCCATGATTAATGTGTTTTGAAGAGAAGTAATAAAATGAGCTCTAACATGGAAAGCAAGCGTTTCCGGACACATGTCCACATAACATATTTTCTTTCTTTGTGTGTGAGGAATGTTTCCTGAAAGTTTGGCCGTACCTTTTCGTAACACCCTGTATACAATAACTTTCCTTTAATTTACGTCTATGGTCTATAATGACCATCATATCTGCAGCAAAAAATGGGAAAAACCATAAATACACTCGCAAAATGTCTACAACTTAAAAACAGTAAATAGACCATAATGAAAAGTACTACTGACATATATATGCGTGTGTGCGCCTTAAGTACGAAGAGCCATATCTGTTTTACAAAAACAGAGTCCTTATGTACTGCAGCCACAGTGGCATCGTCAAATGTTTAATGCATAATCAGCACGAGCATCGTCAAATGTACACAACTGGCCATTAAAATTGCTACACCAAGAAGAAATGCAGATGATAAACGGGTATTCATTGGACAAATATACACTCCTGGAAATGGAAAAAAGAACACATTGACACCGGTGTGTCAGACCCACCATACTTGCTCCGGACACTGCGAGAAGGCTGTACAAGCAATGATCACACGCACGGCACAGCGGACACACCAGGAACCGCGGTGTTGGCCGTCGAATGGCACTAGCTGCGCAGCATTTGTGCACCGCCGCCGTCAGTGTCAGCCAGTTTGCCGTGGCATACGGAGCTCCATCGCAGTCTTTAACACTGGTAGCATGCCGCGACAGCGTGGACGTGAACCGTATGTGCAGTTGACGGACTTTGAGCGAGGGCGTATAGTGGGCATGCGGGAGGCCGGGTGGACGTACCGCCGAATTGCTCAACACGTGGGGCGTGAGGTCTCCACAGTACATCGATGTTGTCGCCAGTGGTCGGCGGAAGGTGCACGTGCCCGTCGACCTGGGACCGGACCGCAGCGACGCACGGATGCACGCCAAGACCGTAGGATCCTACGCAGTGCCGTAGGGGACCGCACCGCCACTTCCCAGCAAATTAGGGACACTGTTGCTCCTGGGGTATCGGCGAGGACCATTCGCAACCGTCTCCATGAAGCTGGGCTACGGTCCCGCACACCGTTAGGCCGTCTTCCGCTCACGCCCCAACATCGTGCAGCCCGCCTCCAGTGGTGCCGCGACAGGCGTGAATGGAGGGACGAATGGAGACGTGTCGTCTTCAGCGATGAGAGTCGCTTCTGCCTTGGTGCTAATGATGGTCGTATGCGTGTTTGGCGCCGTGCAGGAGAGCGCCACAATCAGGACTGCATACGACCGAGGCACACAGGGCCAACACCCGGCATCATGGTGTGGGGAGCGATCTCCTACACTGGCCGTACACCACTGGTGATCGTCGAGGGGACACTGAATAGTGCACGGTACATCCAAACCGTCATCGAACCCATCGTTCTACCATTCCTAGACCGGCAAGGGAACTTGCTGTTCCAACAGGACAATGCACGTCCGCATGTATCCCGTGCCACCCAACGTGCTCTAGAAGGTGTAAGTCAACTACCCTGGCCAGCAAGATCTCCGGATCCGTCCCCCATTGAGCATGTTTGGGACTGGATGAAGCGTCGTCTCACGCGGTCTGCACGTTCAGCACGAATGCTGGTCCAACTGAGGCGCCAGGTGGAAATGGCATGGCAAGCCGTTCCACAGGACTACATCCAGCATCTCTACGATCGTCTCCATGGGAGAATACCAGCCTGCATTGCTGCGAAAGGTGGATATACACTGTACTAGTGCCGACATTGTGCATGCTCTGTTGCCTGTGTCTATGTGCCTGTGGTTCTGTCAGTGTGATCATGTGATGTATCTGACCCCAGGAATGTGTCAATAAAGTTTCCCCTTCCTGGGATAATGAATTCACGGTGTTCTTTGATTACACTTTCACGCAATTTGGGTGCATAGATCCTGAGAAATCAGTACCCAGAATAACCACCTCAGGCCGTAATAACGGCCTTGATAAGCCTGGGCATTGAGTCAAACAGAGATTAGATAGCGTGTACACGTACAGCTGCCCATGCAGCTTCAACACGATACCACAGTTCACCAAGAGTAGTGACTGGCGTATTGTGACGAGCCAGTTGCTCGGCCACCATTGACCAGACGTTTCCAATTGGTGAGAGATCTGGAGAATGTGATGGCCAGGGCAGCAGTCGAACATTTTCTGCATCCAGAAAGGCCCGTACAGGACCTGCAACATGCGGTCGTGCATTATCCTGCTGAAATGTAAGGTTTCGCAGGGATCGAATGAAGTGTAGAGCCACGGGTCGTAATACATCTGAAATGTAACGTCCACTGTTCAAAGTGCCGTCAGTGCGTACAAGAGGTGACAGAGACGTGTAACCAATGGCACCCCATACCATCACGCCGGGTGATACGACAGTATGGCGATGACGAATACACGCTTCCAATGTGCGTTCAACGCGATGTCGCCAAACACGGATGCGACCATCATGATGCTGTAAACAGAACCTGGATTCATCCGAAAAAATGACGTTTTTCCATTCGTACACCCAGGTTCGTCGTTGAGTACACCATCCCAGGCGCTCCTGTCTGTGATGCAGCGTCAAGGGTAACAGCAGCCACGGTCTCCGAGCTGATAGTCTATGTTGCTGCAAACGTCGTCGAACTGTTCGTGCAGATGGTTGTTGTCTTGCAAACGTCCCCATCTGTTGACTCAGGGATCGAGACGTGGCTGCACGATCCGTTACAGCGATGCGGATACGATGCCTGTCATGTCGACTGCTAGTGATACGGATCCGTTGGGATCCAGCACGGCGTTCCGTATTACCATCCTGAACCCACCGAGTCTATATTCTGCTAACAGTCATTGGATCTCGACCAACGCGAGCAGCAATGTCGCGATACGATAAACCGCTATCGCGATAGGCTACAATCCGACCTTTATCAAAGTCGGAAACGTGATGGTACGCATTTCTCCTCCTTACACGAGGCATCACAACAACGTTTCACCAGGCAACGCCGGTCAACTGCTGTTTGTGTATGAGAAATCGTTTGGAAACTGTCCTCAAGTCAGCACGCTGTAGGTGTCGCCACCGGCGCCAACCTTGTGTGAATGTTCTGAAAAGTTAATCGTTTGCATACCACAGCATCATCTTGCTGTCGGTTAAATTTCGCGTCTGTAGCACGTCATCTTCGTGGTACAGCAATTTTAATGGCCAGTTGTGTATGAAAATAACATCATATGCACGAGTCATGTTGTCAGTAGCACTACTGTTCAAAACAAGCTGCCGTACAGTAGCCACAAGATGTTTGTGTTGCAAGTTCACCATATGTCGCTAATGTAGGCATACACTAGTTTTCAATGGTTAATCGAACAGCGTAAAATGAAGGGGGATACAATATTTGAAGTCTGTAATGAGCTTGTAACGTATAAGAGGCAATACAGTAATAAAAAGCGATGAAATAGAACACGACAAAAGTCAGATTGTTAAAAAGAGGATGAGTTAAGAGATATTAGTTGGCATATGCTCAAGTGCCAATATTCTAGATAATGACATAAGTAATAAACACCTTTGATTGTGCACGGAATAATATTAAATACTTTTCATTAAGGTCTATTTATTGTTTTTAAGCTGTAGACAATCTTCAAGTGTATTTATGTTTTTCCCCATTTTTTTGCTGCAGATCTGATAATGGTCATTATGGACCGAAACCGGTAATCTGTTAACAAAAAGTTTGTGACGATAGACGTAAATTAAAGGAAACTTATTCTTCTATACATTCTATAAATTGAAGTCCTTACTGAAGTTTCTATGTGTAAGTTCACACTGGTCTGAGGAACTACTGTAGGGATTTTGACACGATTCTCACTAATAGACTAATTCACGAGGAAGATTTGTGTGTATAATATATTACCACTAAATAGTGATGAGTCTGTAATATACAGGCTGACGATTATTGAACTATATGAAAAAACTTAATTAGTTACAAAATACGGCGTGCACACTACTTTATTCAACATGTAAATGTCACTACAGATTCCCAGTTCCCCAAATGTGTCAATTTTGCTTACTGACGAACCCATCCAAATGAAAGTGGGCTTCGTCGCTAAACCGAACCATGCATGCGCATTCTAATTTCCATCGTACTTCGTTCCAACCGCAGAGTTTGAACGCCCTAATGCAAATTGTTGAGAAGTGATGACGATCTTATTTCTTACTGTTCACCAATTGTCACCCTTTACATAAACCCTTTTACATCATTTTTGAATTTTTAAGATTTTATAAACATTCTCAACATTTCTTTGCAAAATTTTCCTTTACACAAAATCACAACCAGTACGACGACCTATAACCACTTATAACCTCTCTGTGTACTGCTTGTGTAGATTGATCTTAATACAGGGCGCGGCGAATAAAAGTGGCCCAGACGAAGGGATATGAATGGTCGTGAATAAATGCATATAAGCACACCCTGTGACGCGCACATTACGTATACGCCCGCCGCGTGTTCTACACCGTTTAAGAGCGTAGTGCGGGCTGCGTCAGTGTAAGTGGAGCAGTGAAAAGGGGACGATCACACTCAAAGTGGAGCAGCGGATGTTCGTTGTGGAAAATTACGTGATAATAAAGGCGTGGTAACAGTGTAGTTAGTTGTTTTCTGAGGAGTTTAATGGTGTCAAAGTGCTAGCATAGTGCTATGCAACGCTTAGTCTGAAAATGGCATCAGACAGGATCTGTTTTGAACAAGCCAAGAACCAGCCGCGGTGGCCGAGCGGTTCTAGGCGCTCCAATCCGGAACCGCGCTGCTGCTACGGTCGCAAGTTCGAATCCTGCCTCGGGCATGGATGTTTGTGATGTTCTTAGGTTTAAGTAGTTCTAAGTCTAGGTGACTCATGACCTCAGAAGTTGAGTCTCATAGTGCTCAGAGCCATTTAAACCATTTGAACAAGCCAGGAAACATTCCGATACGTGTCCGCAAACCAGAAAATGTCGCTGCAGCTCACCGGAAACCGCTTGAGATACTCAGCAAATCAACCCAACACCAGTCGTAAGAGATCGGCATATCACGTCGATCGTGCAGACGAATACTCCAACTGGATCTGCACATGCACATGCATTCAGAATGGCTCTAAGCACTAAGGGACTTAACATCTCAGATTGTCAGTCCCCTAGACTTAGAACTACTTAAACCTAACTAACCTAAGGGTATTACACACATACACGCCCGAGGCAGGATTCGAACCTGCGAACGTATCAGCAGCGCGGTTCCGTACTGAAGCGCCTAGAACCGCTCGGCCACAGCGGCCGGATGAGTGTCTGTTGTTCATGCATTAAAACCAGCGGCAGCTCCTCAGTGCCTCCAGTTTTGTGAATGCATGTTCACAGAGATAACAGTGACTGGCTTCGAGATGGGTCTGTTCTTAGTCTGATGAAGTCTGGTTTCACCTGAGTGGTTATGTCAACTCACAGAATCTGAGGCTCTGAGCAGTGAAAAATCCGCATAACTTCCGCGAAACACCAATGCGTGATCAGAAAGTTGGAGTTTGGTGTGCACTGTCCGCACGCCGCATTACAGGTTTCATCTTCGTTCATCGTTCGGTGACTTCGGCGCGCTACATTGCCAACATTTTAAAACCATTTGTGGCAGTGTTCACGGAGGAGAAGACCTGCAGTTACTTCCAACAGTATGGAGCAACTGCACATGTACCTGGCCGAACCTTGGTGTACATTTACACAACCTTCACAACCGACAGAGTTGCTAGGATAAATCAGTCTGGTCACGGCGATAGCTGGCCACCCAGGTCACCTGATCTGTCAGTGTGCGATTACTATGTGTGTGGAGCCCTCAAGTCTACGGTGTATCGCAACAACCCTCATAGTCTTCAAGAAATGCATCAGAATATTTCGGATGAGATTGCAGCAATTTCAGCAGTCCAGCTTCGATCTGCCTTCATCAACATGCTAACCAGGGGCCAAAAGCGCCAAGAGATGAATGGTGGCCATTGTCAGTATCTGCTAGTCGGTTTAGTACTGTATTTCTTTTCCTCTGCTGTGTTTTTTGTGTCCAGAACTCTGTTCTGTGGGCCACTTTGCCGGCCAGGGTGGCCGAGCGGTTCTAGGCGCTACAGTCTGGAACAGCGCGACCGCTGCTGTCGCAGGTTCGAATCCTGCCTTGGGCATGGATGTGTGTGATGTCCTTAGGTTAGTAAGGTTTAAGTAGTTCTAAGTTCTAGGGGGCTGATGACCTTAGAAGTTAAGTCCCATAGTGCTCAGAGCCATTTGAACCATTTTTTTGTGGGCCACTTTCATTTGCCCCATCCTGTACATCCAGAATTAATTCGATATCTACAGGCAAAAATATGATATTTCATCAAGAACACATTCATGATATGTTTACTAATAATGAATCTGTTTGACGTACGTGCTTATATTGTGAGCTACAGTGTGTACATGAACTTATTCAGGACAACGCGTCACTCAAGGTCTCAGTGGAATCTCATCACCTGACGCCTACGTGCGATCTGGTCACCTGATATCTAGCTGAATACTCTTACAATGGTTAGTATAACCAATGTATAATTATTACACCATATGGGACTGCAATCGGTCTTAAGCTGAGCCCATGATGTAGCATTACCAGCTCACTGTTAGATACGCCTGTGCCACAATAATGTGTTCACGTGTTATTCATTTTAGATGATTAATATCAAAATGCTATGATGTAACAGTATACAGCCAGTGACGACATCATAATTTAATATATATATATATATATATATATATATATATATATATATAAAATTTATATATATATATATATATATATATATATAAAATAAATCCTTAAGGCATTTTTAGATACGGAATTAAATTATAAGAAAATCTTTAGATAAAAAACTTTTTCTAAAAATATTTCTAAATTTTTTAACAATCCTTAACATCAAATTACATAGTTTTAAACTAAAGCTTTAGAAAAATTCTGATGTATGTCCTATAATGTTATATGTGAGCTAGTTTTATTACATCCACAGTTACTCGAAACCAATGGTTCAGTTAACACAATATATTTTTCATCTGGAAAATATACACTGTACCTGTTTACCGATGGAGTTACAATTAGTATCTTGCATTTTTGTTAGCAAACATGCTGTTTGTACTAGCTTGTGTGCGACAATATGTTGTCATTAGACATCTATGTGAGAGCTCGTTACGCGATGTCTACCTGCAATTTTGTCAGCTGATGCCTAGGTGAAATCTCTTCCATTATTCGATTTTATCAACGCAGAATTATAAGTCCCTTTAGATCACAAATGTTCGTAAAGTAATGTTACAGATAGGCCCTCCCCCCTTCCCCGCCGCTGACAATGTCAGAAGTGTGTAAGAAGGTCTGTGCATACCATTTATTACCGCTACGTCAGAAAGGTCGTCCAGCCGTAGATAGTTTGAAACCTCCCCTTTGAACAATTCTACATGACTGTGCTTAAACTGACACACAATATTTTGTTAGCGCAACGCAATCTGACTTTCAAAATTCCCTACAAAAGAATGGCCCTGACTAACATTAAACTATACCTTTCACAAATCACCTACCTCACAAAAATCTTCGCTGCTCAAGCTACTGCAATACAGCGAGCGCCACTACTGCCAGCTAAATAAAAGATTCAAACTATGGAAGGCACTAACTACTGATAGGGATAGTTAGCAAATGAAAGATATTAATAGAGAACAAACAATGTATTTACCTTGATATCATCATATATAAATATAGCAGTTCATGACAAATTTCAAAACTCCATCTCTCTCCCCACATCCACCACTGCTGGCGGCTCACCTCCAACTGCGCAACGCTACGCGCTGTTCACATCCAGCTGCCGCTGCCCAACACTACAATGGCAGACAACAATGCAAACTACCCACAGACTGCACACAGCACAGCCAGTGATTTTTCATACAGAGGTGGCGTTACCAATAAAAAAACCTAAACAGCCTACTTACAAGTTAGCTACCCGTGTGAATGTGAGTCGCAGTCTAATATACAGGGTCCATAATAAAAGTTCCAGTTCCCAAACGCTGTAGAAAGACAACCATTCCTCAGAATGACGTCCAATTTAAGCAGCATATTGTTGACGCATGGGGAAACGTCACGGAATAAAAAATATTATATGAAAATTTGGCCAACAGATGGTGCTGTAAGCGTCAGTATATGCACAAAAGCAGACGCGCGGCACACGGCTGTTCCTCTGTTTGCTTCAGAGGGACCTAACGTGAAGGATAGCGCGCTGCTGGTAAAGCTCTTTAACACGTACAGTGACTGTGCGCTAGTAGTGCTGGATAAGTTCCGGACACTCAAAGGTATGGAAAACGGTATTGCTTCGACATCTGTTAAGGGTCTGGAGAAAATGATTGCAAAATTCGAAGAGGCAAGTTCTTTTGATGTCCAGTGTAGCAAAGAGAAGAAAGCAGTTGATCCGGCGTCCGTCGGAGATGGGGCAGCAGTATGGCAAGAGGGGGTCGAGCGGCAGTGTGCGAACATGCAGCGCACATTGAATTGCACAGATGCTGGGCATGCCCGCCAGCATTGCACATAAAATCTTACGAAACATCCTGCATTGCTATCCACACAGAAGCATCCATGTTCAAGAGCTGTTCTCTGCTGACCTGCCAGCAAGACAAAAGTTCGCTCTGGCATTTCTAGCCGCATGGAAGTGGACAATGAATGGTCATGGGACATTCTGTGGACACATCAAACCTATTTTCACCGACAAGGACACTTTAATATGCAGAATTGCAGAATATCGGCAACGGGAAATCCGCACACACAGCAACCGGTACCACTTCATTCTGCAGAGGTGACTCTGTGGTACGAGTTAACGGTATCATCTATCGTAGGGCCGTATTTTTTCGGGGAGATGCTGCGGGTCCTGAAACCTGTACCGTCGCTATGAGAGTCTTTTGCGCACCAATGTCATTCGAATCCTTCAACGCCCTAGATGCGAAGGTAGGCTGCCGCAGAGGCATTTTGGAAATGCTAGAATTATCAGCCGCCATTTCCCTACAGCCTGGCCATTCAGATCACCTGATCTTACGCCATGTGACTTGTTGCTGTGGAGTCATCTGAAAGCTGTTGCGTTTCTGTGCTCCAGTCGCGAATGTAGCTGAACTGAAGTCACGTATTGCGCAACGCTTTCTGAACGTCACCCCCGAGACACTCCGATCTGTTGTGGAACTTGCTATTACTCGATTTCACCTTGCGACAGAAAACGGTGGTCAGCATACTCAGCATGTCTTGCTCCAGGCTCACGTAGAAACCGATGTATTTTGCACTCATGGGGCTTTCCGGCTCAGGACTATTAAAAACCGACGTAATTTTGCATTTTACGCGGTTTTTGGTCCCAGGATGTCATTTTGGTTTTTATGCGAGTTTGGGGCTAAAGGCAATTAAAAACCGATTTTCTCCTCCAGTGTGGTACGACCTTGCCGTGGTGGATGGGCTTACTTACCGAACAGTGTCACAATTGATGACTGCCGAACTTGTGCAATCATGTACATTGTACAGTACGGATTGGGTAATGTGCAATTCGAACCATGGCTGTCGTGTTGCGATTCATCAGTTATCTGTACCCGACACCATTTACGTTAAGACACTTACAGCGCCATCTATTGCTAAAATTTTCATTAATTTTTTTTCTTCCATGGCGCTTCCTCCTGCATCACTAATATCCTGTTCAAATTGGATGTTATTTTGAGCAGTGGTTCTCGTCCTACAATGGTTTCAAATTGGAACTTTGATTACAGACAGGCTGTACATCACTGTGCTCTTCAACGAGTAGAGTCGTTATTGCTCCACCGGCGTTTTCTGCTACGTCCATTGACTTGATACGTACTGATCAGCCCATCTTTGTAACGTAATACAGCGGCGTTTTTGCTTTGCTTGTGTTCTAAAGTTCCTCGGTACGTTTCCAGAGGTATGTTTCACCAGAGGTCTACGCACAGGTCATGCAATTCCCGCAAATTATGGACCAGCAGTTTGTGGGCGCGAAGATGGTTTTAGCGTCCCCAGGGTGTTCCATCAGGTTCAGATCAGTCGAATTTAGTGGTCAAGTATTGATTATGATGCTCCTCAGACAACTGTAGAAAGGGTCTGGCGTTGTGATATGGTCACTTGTCCTGCTGCAAGATTCCATCGCAAACGGGGAAGTCATCATGCATGAACGGACGCACGTGGTACCCAGTAACGTTCACATAATCTGCAGCCGTCATGTTCCTTTGAGTTACTACCACTGATCCCATGCAAGCGCAAGTGAATGTCCCCTCGTCATGATCGTACAAGCCTATGTAGTGTGGTGTATGTTCGAGGACCCGTTTATCTGAATGTTGCCATATGCGTACACGACCATCGGCCTTGTGTTATAAAAAACGTCATTCATCAGATCATGCAACATGTTTCCACTGATACACTGTCCAGTCTCGATGATCCTGTGTCAACTGCAATTCCGGGGGTTCGAATAGGACTGAGGTATTCCTGCCTGTCATAAGAGGCGACTAAAAGGAGCCTCACACCTTTCAGCCTTCATGTGATGGTCCCCTGTAGGGTCTGACCTCCATTTTTGAAAATTTTCCTAAAGAGCGAGACAATTCCGGAAAGGCGCCTTACATGGTGCATCATGTCCATCGTGCATTGAGATCTTTAGCCCACTTTCTCGTCGTGGCATTGCAATCCCACTCATCCTCCATGTCTTGAGTGAGGACCCCTTCCTGGGTGCGTTTTCTTCCACCCACTATGCAGTGTCATTTTCTGTGCCCACGAGGATCATGGTATTCTTTGCATCTCATATTCAGCACGGTATCCAGTTCGTTGTGATGGGGTCGCCATGTACCTTGTTGGTAGAAGCCCCCTGACTACACAGGGATTGCTCTGCTGATGCCTGCGCCGTTAACTCCCCACGTATGCCAAGGAGTAGATGCTCGTCACCCTGGGGCATTGGGACTCCTGGCAATGGCCCTCCTGCCAGGTGGCCTTTGCTGTGGCTGGATGGTGCCTGTGGGGAGGGCTCCTGGTCGGAGTGGGTGGCATCAGGGTGGATGACGTGCGATGAAATGTACCACGTCATCACTTGCTGGTGATCAAATGCCAGCAGTCTCTAAGCGTTCGAAGTCTCAGTAAAATGCAAGGAAGTATGATCCTAAATCGTTCCCCTATGTGGCTACACCATGGGAGGAACGCCAGGCTAAGAATGGCAGCAAACCTTATTCGCCCTGGTACATCATATGTACAAGAGCGGATGGGCTCTTCCTTGTCTCGATGAAGCCTCAGTTTTATGTAGAGCATTTAGAGGACAAGTTGGGGAGGTGGACAGCTTGTCCAAAATGCGGTCAGGGTCAGTCTTGATAAAAACGGCATCCTCTGCCCGGTCATGGCCATTACTCGCCTCACAAGAGCTTAAATATGGTCCAGGGTATTATATTCCACAGGGACCTTCTTTTTCAGTTGAGCTGTGTGCCAGCTTAGAGCGATGAGGAGTTCATTTCGTCCGGCGCATCCATAGGAGTCCAAGGGATAATCAGGTTGCCACCGGTGCCTTCATCTTGGCCTTCGAGGGTGATACATTACCTGAGAAGGTCAAGGTGATGGTCTACTGCTGTGATGTCAAGCCATATATCCCTCCCCCAATGCTGTGCTTTAAGTGCTGGAAGTTCAGCCATATGTCTTCCCACTTTACTTCCAGCATCATATGTCGAGATTGTGGACATCAGTTCCATCCCAATACTCCATGTGCCCCACCTCCCATTTATGTCAACTGCAGAGACCATCATTCCCCTAGGTCACCAGACTGCAGGATTTTACAGCGAGAAATGAAAATCATGGAATACAAGACCCTGAACCGACTGACCTACACTGAGGCCATGAGGAAATTTGAGCACCTACACACTGTGGCTATGATCTCCTCTTATGCCACCGCTACGAGAACAGTTCTAGCCCCATCAGTTCCGCTAGTTCCAGCTGGCTCTCAGAGCTGGAAGACTACACCTGCCCCCTTGGTATCGGAGGGCACTTCCCTCCCTGTTGCTCCTGCACCACCTACCTCGGGAGCACTGTACCCCCAACCATCGGGGACACCAGCCCCTACTTCTCAGGTGGAGAAGCGTAAGTCTTCTTTGGCTCCTCTCACTAAGAAGCGGTCCCTTGCGTCACTCCTTTCCCAGGTTTCTGCTAGTGGGAAAGATGACACCCACCAGTGGCTGAAGTGCCCGAAAGCAGCTGGTCATAGGGCTTCACGATCATCGTCCGTCCCGGAGACTGTATCAGTGAATCCCTCCCAGCCAGAGAAAGCCGAGGATCAGCGAAAGAAATCTAGAAAGAAGACCCCCAAGACCAAGGGAATTGTGGTGGCATGCACACCAATGCCGCCTACAAGCTCTGTGTCTGAGGATGAGGTGAGGATTCTGGCGTTTGCTGAGGACCTAGATCTCGCCAGACCCTCCAACACAATGGATATAGCCTGTTCCGGAAATAATTCGGTGGCAGCAGGTGACCCTGAGGCGTAGACTACCTCATTGAGTGTTTCATGCCTTCCCAGTCTCACGATCACGTCATCCTCCAGTGGAATTATGGCGGTTTTTCCACCACCTGGCTGAGCTATGGCAACTGTTAAGCTTTACACCTGCTTTCTGCATTGCCCTCCAGGAAACCTGGTTCCTGGCGGACTCCTGCCCTTCGTGGCCACCGGGGATATTACAAAAAACGCAGCGAATATAATAGTGCATCAGGTGGAGTTTGCATTTATGTTCTGAACTCGGTATGTAGTGAACCTGTGCCGCTTCAAACTCCTCTTGAAGCTGTGGCTGTCAGGATATGAATGACACAGGAAATAGCTGTCTGCAACATATGTCTCCCTCCAGGTGGTGTGGTATCCCTGCACATATTGGCTGCACTGATAGATCAACTCCCTAAACCTTTCCTACTTTTGGGAGATTTTAACGTCCATAACCCCTTGTGGGGTAGCACCATGCTTACTGGCCGTTGTAGAGATGCTGAAAATTTACTGTCCCAACTCGACATCTGCCTCTTAAAAACTGGAGCTGCCACACATTTCAGTGGGGCTCATGGTAGTTACTCGACCATTGATTTATCGATTTGCAGCCCAGGGCTCCTCTCATTCATCCACTGGAGAGAACATGATGACCTGTGTGATAGTGACTACTTCTCCATCTTCCTGTCACTCCACCAATGTCATGCCCATGGACACCTACCCAGATGGGCTTTAAACAAGGCAGACTGGGTAGTCTTCACCTCTGCTGTCACCGCTGAATCTCCCCCACATGGTGCCATCGATGTTGTTATTGAGCAGGTCACTACAACGACAATTTCTGTCGCGGAAAACGCGATTCCTCGTTCTCTAGAGTGGCGCTGGCGAAAGACAGTCCCTTTATAGCCGCCAGAAGTCGCTGAGGCAATTAAAGAGCGTCGGGGAGCTCTACAGCGACATAAGTGGCACCCCTCCCTAGATCACCTAATAGCCTTTAAGCTATTCCATGCCTGCGCTCGCCTGCTTATAAAACGACGGAAACAGGAGTCCAGGAGTGTTGGAAGGGGTACATGTCGACCATTGGGTACCACACGTCACCTTCCCAAATCTGGATGAAGATCAGACGTCTTTTTGGGTAACTGGCCCCAACAGGTGTCCCTGGCATTAACATCTATTGCATGCTCTCTACTGAAGCAAACGCGATTGCTGAGCACTTTGCTGAGTACTATGCTCGAGCCTCTGCATCGGAGATCTACCCCCCAGCGTTTTGCACCCTCAAATGGCGGATGGAAAGGAAAGTCCTCTCGTTCACTACACGCCACAGTGAACCCTGTAACTCCCCATTTACAGAGTGGGAGCTCATCAGCGCCGTTGCACACTGCCCCGACACAGCTCCTGTTCTGGATAGCATCCATAGTCAGATGATTACACATCTCTCGTCTTACTACAAGCTACTTATCTCCCTGTCATCTTCAACCAGATCTCGTGCTTTGGGGTCTTTCCATCGCAATGGCTGGAGAGCACCATCATTCAGGTACTAAAACCCGGTAAAAATCCGCTTGATGTGGATAGCTATCGGCCCATCAGCTTCACCAACGTTCTCTGTAAGCTGCTGGAATGTATGTTGTGTCGATGGTTGGGTTGGGTCCTGGAGTCACGTGGCCTACTGGCTCCATGTCAGGGCTGCTTCTGCCAGGGTCGCTCTACCAAAAAAATGGTTCAAATGGTTCTGAGCACTATGGGACTTAACATCTGAGGTCATCCGTCCCCTAGGACTTAGAACTACTTAAACCTAACTAACCTAAGGACATCACACACATCCATGCCCGAGGCAGGATTCAAACCTGCGACCGTAGCAGTCGCGCGGTTCCGGACTGTAGTGCCTAGAACCGCTCGGCCACCGCGGCCGGCGGTCGCTCTACCACTGATAATCTTGTGTCCCTCGAGTCTGCCATCCAAACAGCCTTTTCCAGACACCAACATCTGGTTGCCATCTTTTTTGACTTACATAAAGCATATGACACGACCTGGCGTCATCATATCCTTGCGACATTGTATGAGTGGGGTCTCTGGGGGTCACTCCCGATATTTATCCACAACATCCTGTCGCTCTGTACTTTCCATGTGCAAGTTGGTGCCTCCCATAGTTCCTCCTGTATTCAGGAGAATGGCGTTCCACAGGGTTCCGTATTGAGTGCTGGCAACACCTCAAAGCTCTCAGCCGCCTGAGCAACACAACTGTGGTGCAGATCGCTCTACGCTGCTGTAGCTCTACAGAGTCCTTGTTCAATTCTGCCTTGACTATGGGAGACTGGTTCACAGTTCGACGGCGCTCTCAGCGTTGCGTTTCCACGACCCAGTGCACCGCCGTGGCGTTCGCCTAGTGACGAGAGCTTTTAGAACGAGTCCAGTGACCAGTGTCCTGATGGAGGCCGGAGTCCCTTCATAGTGGATCCGACGCGCACAACTGCTCGCCAGTTGCATTGCACACATTCGTCGTTCTCCTGAGCATCCGAATTACCGTCTACTTTTCCCACCTCTTGCATTTCATCTCCCGCATTGATGGCCCAGGTCAGGGCTCACGATTGGGGTTCGCATGTGATCCCTTCTCTCTGAATTGGGTCCTTCCCCGTACCACCTCTACTTGAGGTCCATTCACGTAGACCTCCTTGGTGTACATCTCGGCCGAAGCTTTGTCTGGACCTTTTACATGACCCTGAAGACTCCATTAACCCTGCCACTCTCCACTGTCACTTCTTCTCGATTCTTGACGTGTTCCGGGGCTCTGAAGTTGTTTACACCGACGGCTCGATGGCTGATGATAATGTTGGCTTCGTCTATATCCACTGAGGCCATATTGAACAGCATTACTTGCCCGCTAGCTGCAGAGCTTGTGGCCATATCTCGTGCACTTCAGTACATTTGTTCCTGTTCTGGTGAGTCGTTTCGTCTCTGTTCTGACTCCCTGAGCAGCTTACAAGCTATCGACCAATGCTACCTTCGCCATCCTTTGGTAGCGAACTTCCACGAGTCCATCTCTGCCCTGGAATGGTCCAGTCATTGAGTGGTGTTTGTGTGGACCCGAAGACACGTCGGAATCCCAGGCAAAGAACTGCTGACAGGATGGCCAAACATGCTACGCGGAAACCGCTCCTGGAGATGGGCATCTATGAAACTGACCTGCGTTCTGTCTTATGCCGCAAGTTTTTTCGACTTTGGGAGACGGAGTGGCACAAAAGTATGCACAACAAACTGTGTCATTAAGGAGACTGTGAATGTGTGGAAGTCTTCCCTGCGGGCTTCTTGCAGGGAATCAGTTGTCCTTTGTCGACTTTGCATTGGCCATACGTGGCTCTCACATAGTTACCTCTTCCGTCGTGAGGACCCACCTCGGTGTCGCTATGGCTCACGAATGACGGTCGTTCATCTCTTGCTGGACTGCCCATTTTTACCCGCTCTGCAGCGGACTTCTAACTTTCCCAGCACCCTACCTTCGGTGTTGGGCGGCAATGCCTCAACAGCAGCTTTAGTTTTACGTTTTATTCGTGAGTTTTATCGCATGTCCTTTGTCCCTCTGTCTCTTCCAACATAGGGCTTTTAGGGTGGAGGTTTTAATGTGTTGCAGAGTGGCTGGCTTCTCCTTTTTATTCTTATGGTCAGCCAGCCATGGTAATCTGCTTTCTTGTTCTGAATCTCCTCTTCCTGTTTCTTGCGTCTCTGTGGTTTACTTGTCCTATTTTGTCCATTGTAGTGATTGTTGTCCTTCTGTCGTTCTTCTGGTTCTTCCTTTCTCCTGTTATTGTGCCGTACGTCTTCTTTGTTTTTTTTTTCTTGCCCTTGGTAATTGTTCTACTGCGAACAAGGGACCGAATACTTCGCAGTTTGGTCCCTTCCCTCCCCCCCCCCCTTTTAAACCAACAAACCAATCAACTGCAACTGTAGTTGACGATGTTGTTGTATGACCACATAGGAGTCACCTGCTTTGGGTCCCATGTTCAACAACGTGCACTGAAAGGTGTGCTCAGAAATACTTGTGCCTGTACCAGCATTGTATTCTACCATCAGTTCGGCCACATACAGACGCTTATATTGCTGTACAGAGAGTTCTTTCATGACGGGTGGACGTCTAACACTTTGGTTCCTAATCATAGTCTCAGCATCCTTCTGTTTTTCTGTTGCTCTTCTTGGAATCGTGCACTATGGGTCGTTGTGTGGCTATGCAAGAACTTAAATGTCAGATTAAATACACCGAGTGGTCAGCTATCATGATTTATGTGACGTCCGATGGTTTTTGATGCTTATTTGTGTGATGTGCCCATCCGACACCAAGTTGTATTTTATTTCTATGTTTAATTATCGTGTAAAGTGTACCATGCCCATGATCGTTATACCCTGTTACAGGTCTGTTATTTGACGTGTCGCATGAGCCTTTATTTTTGTTAGATTATTGTTCTATTGTTTAATAACTGGTAGTAGTACCTTAGTTGGCCGCTGTCATTTCCTATTTCAGGAGCGCTGCCAATCTGGAACTTGCGCTATTTGTGTGTTGGACATGTTTATGTTTTAATGTGAATTGGTGGTTGTCATTTCCTATTCTAGGGGCCCTCACCTTAGCATTTGCGCTGCTTGTGTGTCGGATGTGTTTACGTTGTGATGTCCACTGGCAAGACACAGCGTGCGGCAGTTATTTCCCAGTAGGCGTATCGCCAAGTTGGTACTGCACGTTTGCACATAGATTGCAGATTTCCCCTTCCTGCTTTCTGTTTGTACGCCCCTATTCCGTTTAATGCTACTACAGAGCAGTTGTTATGCCCTTAAATGCAGCTTCATTTGGTTTTCAAATTTTTATGGGTTCTTTGAGTTGTGCGATATGCAAGCTTGTGTGAGAGGCAAGTGTATTAATGAAGTTTATTATGTTGCAAGCATTACTTGAATCATTATCATGAATTCATGATATGGTATCCTACCTGTGCCCAGTTAGTTCTATTCATGTTCATGAGTCATTTTGGTGCGCCTGAAGGCAGTGAATTATTAATTATATTTGTTCATCGATTTGTGTAGCTGGCCAGCTGAGTAAAATAATATACCGTATTGCAATTTGGGGAGGGCGTCTTTTACTTTATCCGTTTTGATTAAGTTGGTACTTGTGCTGCTGACTGGCCATTTTTATCTGTTCAGTGTGTCTTTGGAGTAAGGCTTTAGGCATTCCCATGTGTAATATTCATAATTAGCTCGCCGCTAAAACTTGAAGTTTTAAAGTTCACCTTGTTGACTAACCCTCGTGGTCTCGTGGTAGCGTTCTCGCTTCCCGAGCACGGGGTCCCGGGTTCGATTCCCGGCGGGGTCAGGGATTTTTCCTGCCCCGAGAAGACTGGGTGTTGTGTCATCTTCATCATTCATCCGCATTACGGTCGGAGGAAGGCAACGGCAAACCACCTCCATTAGGACCTTGCCTAGTAAGGCGGTGCGGGTCTCCCGCATCGTTCCCCTACGCTCTCTAAAGAAGCATGGGACTTAATTTCATTTCACAACTAGAAGTTCTGGTGGGAAGGTTCCTTGTAATTATTTTATTAAATTGTTAGGAAATGTTTCGCCTCCACCATGTCTGACTCTATCATTGTTTCTTGAATTTTATTATTTGTAGACTTTTTTTCTGTAATTCTACAGCATTGCATTTTACCGCTAAAGCCTTACAGTCAGATTGGACTCTGTTGCCATAAAGATTTTGTATTCGGATTTCGTCATGGTGAATTGTGATACCTTTCACTGATATTTCTAATGGTGACTGAAGTGTAATTTATGCAAATGAGTAATCTGATAAACTGTTGGTAACATGTACATCTAAGTAATCTATGTTGGTAGCTACTAATTTTAATTTTGTCTTGCACATAATTTATGACGCCTTATACCTAACAGTAAAAGTCAAAATTGCAAATCAGAAAAATTGCAATCACTTTTGTCATTTGACGTAAGTAGATCTCAAATGTCAGCTACCCCACGTCATTTGTTTTAAGTTATTCATGCGAAGGTTAATAAGTTTGTCGAACTGTTTTGTGATTTTCTGCATTGCCACTCCAGTAGATATTTGAGGGTTATGCTAACTTGTTTTCTTCTGTGTATTTAACTTTAAGTAATTATTTGCACTACTGACCTATCCTTCAAGGTGTTACTCATTATTGTATTGTTTTTGTATTTATTACTCACTGGATCGTTATAAAATAAAGTTGTTTGGAATTCTTCATATTCTCAGGCCCAGCTTACCACTTCCCCATCTCGCTTTCTGCTGTTAAAGTTATTATGGCATCTCCATGTCTAAAATACATAAAGGGTATTGGTATTGATGTTATTGATCTTCGTAGAAGGAACTGTCATCGCCTAGTGTTTTTACCAACGTTTTAGTATTTGTTCACATTAGCAAACACCATTTTAGGGAGACAAAGATAATGGATCATGTTCTACACTAGAAAAAATAATAGGTATTATTAACAGCCTGACATTTCTCTCTGAACTATATGTACAAGAACAATATGTACACATCGAACTCTCGAGGAATGCTGCAGTATTTACCAACCAGAACTATGCTGTCAAGGATCTCTAAAACTCTTGCAGACAGAATTTTCATAATCAACCGCTAAAAAGTACCAAAACATAATAAAATAGTCGAAGTAAATTTGCATGCAAAACAGACCTAAAAAACAAACTAACAGACAGAACACTATTTTAGGAAGGAAGGAAGAACAATTTAGAGGTGGAAATATTTTATTTGAAGCTTTTTTTGTGCCTCACCCAAAAATTTAATTAATTATATTCTTCCAACAGCTGGCAGTAATTCAGAGTGCCTATTGTATCTGTGCATTTGTCTACTTACCGTAGTGCTTTAGTCAACAGGTGTTTTTCTGCAATTATAAGGTTGGTCAGATTAGTTCTGCTGTATTACCTCAATCATGCCCAAGCACGTAGTTTAACTGCCTGTTTATTTAGCCACATGTCTTTAAAAATGGAAATAGCTTTGAGGCAGTTAATTTCAGGCATCATAACTATGATTTAAGAGCCAAGTTTGTGTGTGTGTGTGTGTGTGTGTGTGTGTGTGTGTGTATTTTGATACTACACTGTGATTTGTTGGAGAGAACAGTGGGTCAGGGATAGTGAGTGGAAGGATGTGGCAAGTCAGATGATGATGATGATAATGATGATGATGATGAAATCACTGATAATGAAGGCGTGGCTTGTGGTGTCATGGGTAACCAAGCTATGGAGTTTCTAGCCCATTTGCACTTTTCAAGGTCATTTAAGTGCAGACTGGCCTAGAATTGCCACAGATATACTATTTTTATCATAAAATCGCACTGCTGCTGTAACAGTTTGGCAGCATTCACCACAAACGAAAATTATATCCACTTTTTCAAGTGTACTATATACTACGAAATTTTGAATAAAGTCAAGAATAAGACTGCCAATTGCTGTAAAAGGAGGCACAGACTGATGGGTTTCAAGTGAAGAGCTAACATGAACTGTACTAGAATTACATGTTTGCTTACATTTGACAGAGGCAGACATTTGTGCAACCACTTTGCTTGATGGCAGGACAGTGAATATTCAGTGTAGTTACCTTGTTACTATTCGATAAAGTTTCACAAGTATTCTGTTGCTTAAGCCCTTTTGCGAGCTCTTTCAAATGCTGTAGAAAAAGCGTATAACTATATTTTTAAAAATCTGTTGTCGTAAATTGGTAGCTATAAACAATAAAAATTATGTGCATATGTTAAAAAAATTAGTGAAAATAGAATGTTGATATATCTCCTCATTTTGGATATATTTTTAGCGACCTTTCTTAGCTGTCTCACTCGGTATTGAATCCTGGAGTATGATTTTGTTTCACACTGTTTATGCAAGCAGGGTCATTCCATCAGATGCCAGTAATGGTGACATTTGGTTCTCGTTTCAACTTGTGTCTTTCGAATCCTGATGAAGGAAGAAGAGAGGAATATCAGGATTTAAACTCCTGTCAGTGTTTGGCTGAACGACATTCGTTGTGGGAATAGGATGTGTCCTTTTCAGAGAGATTTTCTCGGCAGCATCTTTAAAAGATCTGGGTACGCCATGGTAAGTGTATTTGCTGATTATAACACTCAGAGTCTTTCAGTCTGAACATGAGGTTTCTCTGCAACCACCGTGAAGTGCACGGCAGAGGGTATTTCCATGTACCCTTCATTAAGCTCTTCTTCCTGTTCCATTCACTTATGTAGAGCAGGGAGAGTGATTGCTTGAAGACGTCTATGTTGTACTTGATATCCCTACAGGAGCAGTACAAAGAGGGTTCTAGTATATTCCTAGACTGTTGGAGTAAGTGAAACGTATTTAGATGGTATACACACCGGTAGCAAATCATTTGGCATTTCTCCCCTATCAAGAACATCGACAGCCTGCTTGAAGTCTACACAGAGGTTATTGAGCTCAATATTTTAGTCATATGCTTTTTCATGCATTCGTCTCAGTACAAATATCTGATCTGTTGTTGGTGTATTAGGTCGAAATCCAAACCGATATACCCCCAGGATTTCTTCTGTATATGGAAGTAGCCTGTTTAGATAATACTAGAGAGAATCGAGAGAATCTACAGGTTACATTCACCAGCGTAATTCCAACAAGAAGTCTTGCTTCGTTTCTTATGTGTTGGTTGGATTACGCCTACAGTCCACTCTTCCGCGATTGTTTCCTGATGCCATGTCAACTTAGTAAATTTGTACAGGGCTGGTTGAAGGATACCACAGTCACAGGGAGCCAGAACTTGAGGGGGCCTGCCATGATCACTGCCAGAATTTGTCCTTAGCTAAGGAATGTGATAGCCTGCCATGATTATTGTCAGAATTTGTCCTTAGCTAAGGAATGTGATATGCCTGGTAAACCCGCTGGGCAGAATAGGTAATAGGATTGTGGAAAGTGCCAAATATTGAGGCCAGTTTCTCCTAATTGTCGTTTATTGTAATTTAATAACCTTTACAACCAAAGCGGCACATAGCCAGACCTTGACCTTTACTGAATGCAACTCTCCAAACAAGAAATCTTAATAAATCAACAAGATAATCTAATTAAGATAGCAATAAAATAATTAAAAAATAAACCAGCAAACAAATGGAAAGTGCAATACAATTGGCTGAGGGCCAAAATTAAATTTCAAAATTTTAGAATATATTACCATAGCCTTTTAAAGGCAGAAGGCCAGAATGTTTAACAACAAGAAATCTTAAAAATCAACAAGATTAAAGGGCAATTAAAGAGGCAAATCAAATAAACAAAAAAACGTATCACAGCTACGTGGAAAGCCTTAAGGCTAAGCAGATAGAACATACATATGCAAAGTGCAATACCAATGGCTGAAGGCCACAATTAAGTTCCAAAATTTTAAAATATATTACCATAATCTTTTGAAGGCAGAAGGCCGCAATGTTCAAGCTTGAAACATAAATTTAAAAATTTGGCAAAATTTTAAGAAAGTAAAAAAAATAACCATAAGCCTTGAACACTAACAGCCACAAGACAGAAATGTCCACTGGTGCACTCAAATTGTAGTCGACCAAGACAGTTAATTGCACGGCATTGCGGCTAAATTTCAGCAGTAGAAACACTCGGTGTTTCTCACAGGAAAACCTCCCCAACAGCAAACCACCGAAGCGAACCACACAACAAGAATGGACGTGGCTTGGGTAGTTGAAGCCACTACTCAACCTTGATGTCGTGGGTCGGTGAACCACGAAGCTCGTAGTAATCGGACAGCTCCACACACGCTCCGACACTGCACAGGGACCGCCAGTGGACCCAGCCGACTGCGCCGCGCGGAGATAACTTCCCTCGTCCGCAGCAGCCGACCGAGTGCCTGCAGAGTTGCAGACTAGTGATGGGGAGCTCGTGAATGAGTCGTTCAAATAAAAGCTTCACTGCAGTGAAGTGTGAACTAACCATTCAATTTCAATGAACTGGTACTTCAAACTCTTCACAGATAGCATACTCCACTCTTGTTTCTAGTTCACTCACTCTCTTCCCCTCTCCCTCACTCACGTCATTCATCCTCCCTTCACTTCAGTCCTCCCTGTGCTGCTTGCCGACGAATCGCGCGGTGTTTGTGGGGAACGATAGGTTTAGGAAAGGCGTGGCAGGTGAAGGGCGAGGGGAAGGCAGCGTCAGCTGCTACCTGCAGTGCTGACATCATTACCCGTGACTATTTGTGCAGTTAAACTTCGCGTCTGCGGGTAGCCTACCGTTGGCAGCGCTTGAAGACAAATGAATATTAAAGATAGAAATGAAGAGGCTATCTGTGTGAGCACGCACAGCCAACATGAAAATAAAAGGTTTGTTAATAACACTGAAAGAGAGATTTTACCTGAAATCGTACCAGTGACTACAGGTGACAGTTTACGTTTTGAATCTGGTGGGTTATTATTCTCAACAAAAATAAAATCTACAGGAAAACTTCTGAATAATTACTTAACGTAGGTATATAGACTTTGTGACAGTGTTAAACATACTCATTCTATTTTGGATTAAATTTTAAAAGGAACAAAAAATTGGACTGCATTTCGTTGGTAGCCCTATTTTTCAGTCCATGAATACAACAAATAAGGTTTCATTTGGCAGATAAAGACTTCTTTGGGCGCTTCATGAGAAAATGTCGAGCTAGATTAAATGTAGTACCTTCTTTATATGTGACAGGCTTCTCTGTTTATCTTTCCTTTGTCCCCTTTGACCATGCTCTATTTAAGTTAACTCAGACGCTGTAAGAGCGTAAAAGTTGCGTGCACGTTACTCCATAGTTCCGCCATCTGTTGGTAAAATTGTGAAGTATTACGAAGCTTTATTGTACGAGCGAGGCGAAGCGAGCGTAGCCGCGGCTGAGCGGCGAACTGGGCAACTTCGCCAGGCTTCCGTACTTCATGAATGAACTACTTCATTTGAACGCTTCACGGCAAAGAGTGAAATGAATGAAGTAGTTCACGGGAATGAACGAGTTCGACCCATCTCTGCTGCAGACCTCCTAGCCGGAAACTATATGCACCAAACCAAAGATTATACAGGCGCAAATATCGATACACATCACTGCTGCCACACGTAGAAGGAAGAAGAATCACGAGGTAACCGCAACAAGGGCGGTAAACCAAATACAGATAGACAGCGAAGTTCACGAAAACGCATAGTTGGGAGTTAGCACCGCTCAGAATGGTCTAGTTTCACGCTAAAAGAAAAAAAATCGAATTTAGTATGTTACTTGTGGAACGCTACTCGTGATAGGCTGCATTCACCCTAGTCCCACTGTAGAGACCACCTTCATTGTTGATTCTATTTTTCTCTAAAGCAGAGCGCTTTGATGAACACTGCACAGTCGTTGCCCATGTGAGCCGAAGAAAATACAGACTTCCATGTCTCTCCCAGTCAACCGCCGACTTGTGTGGAAATTCCACAACCGATTGATGTCGCCGACCGGTGTGGTACGCCTTTTTCCCTAAAACGTGCAGTGCTGACAGGTATCCCGGGTGTTCAAGTAAAAGGCCGTATGTTCGCAGTACCTTGCTTCAGCAACCCAGTCAAGCGTGAAGTGTGAACGCAGCCTGTGTGTCTATATCTGTTGCTATTAGTGCCTATGATTTGTTTCATGCAAGAGTTTAGAATGGACTATAACCACCTGTCGGGTGCCAGAAAAGAAAACGTATGTGTGACATCATAAAAGAGTAGTTGCGGCAAAAAGGTTAATTTAATGAATTTTTAAACAGAACTGACAGCGTGCGAAAGAATGTAGTGTCACTACATCTACATCAAACTCCACAAGCCACCTAATGGTGTGTGATGGAGAGTACTTTCGGTGGCACTGTCTGATCCCTCCAAACCTCTTCCACTCGCGAATAGTGCGTGGGAAGAATGATGTCGGTAAGCCTCTTAATTGGCTCTAATTTCTCGAATTTTCTCCTCGTGGTCAATACGCGAGATGTATGTGGGGGGAGGTAATATGTTGGCCGACTCCTCCTGAAAAGTGCTGTCCCGAAATTTCAATAGTAACTCTCTCCGTGATGCACAACGCCTCTCTTGTAACGTCTGCCAGTAGAGTTTGTTTAGCACCTCCGTAACGCTCTCTCGCCAGCTAAACGATCCCGTGACGTTGGATCTTCTCTACTTCCTCTGTCAGTCCTACCTGATAGGGATCCCAGATAGATGAACAACAGAATCTGGCGAACAAGCGCCTTATAAGCCCTTCTTTTGTGGATGAGTTACATTTCCTTAAGATTCTTCAGATGAATCTGAGTCTGGTATCTGCTTTTCCCACCATCTGTTTTACATGGTCATTCGACTGAAGGTTACACTGACATGGAAATGAGCGTACAGGGCAGGTCCGGCCGCCTTGGTGCAGGCCTTATTACATTCGACGCCACATTGGGCGACCTGCGCGCCGGGTGGGGTTGAAATTATGATGAGGACAACACAGTACCCAGTCCCTTAGCGGAGAAAATCGCCGACCCAGCCGGGAATCGAACCCGGGCCCGTAGGACTGCAATCCGTCACGCTAAAACTCAGCTGTCGGGGCGGACTTAAGGTTCCACTAAAGCTTCATCAGTTGATAATGCTTAAGAACCACGTGTCTCGTACAAGCATGAACTAGTGGCTGATAAAACTGTTCCACTAGCGGAAATAGGTGAACAGGTCAACATCACTAAGAAGGAAGAAAATCGTCTAAGGAAGGTAACGGCCATCACATTGTCAATGATCTTAGGCGTCCGAGAACCTACCCGGATTTTATAAATGATAATTTCGATATAATAGCTATTAAGGAAGGTCTGCAAAACATTAGTGAACATACTCTAAAATTTCCTGTGGATAGCGAGACAGTTTCACCGTATTCCATTGCTTCTGTCATCTTTCAAATGATGAAAAAGTTAAGCTAACGTGGCTTTTATATTCTCGAATAAAAAAGATGCTGTGTATTGATTTTGTTGCTGTTCAGTTCGAGTGCTGCCTTCCTCATAAAAATTCCCTAAAAACTATGAACTGTCCTCTGGCCATATTATTGAAATGTGCAAGTGGATAAGCTTTCTCAGAGAATTAAAAAACTCAAAATTAATGGATCACGCTACTCAAGATTATACTGATGTGGAAGAAAAGGTATGCAGATCTGTCTTATTAAGGTTATTTTCCATAATATGGTTCCTTGCCGAAAGAAATTTTCCATTAAGAGGCAACCACGAAGTACTGAGAAATTCAGGCAATGGAAACATTTACAGCAAATAGAATTAAATGCCAAGTTCGATTCTGTATTAAATGATCACATTAAACACGCGTCTAAACCTGTCACATTGGTTACTTACTTAAGTAGTGGCACACAGAATGGAATCATTACCGTAATTTCTGATGAGATTGAATCTTATCATGAAAAATACCGTACTCAAAATAAATATTATTCCATAATATTGGATTGCACGCCAGATTTAAAGGGATCTGGACGTCTTGAGCACCCAAAAAATAGATTTCTTTAGTTTAGTAAAATTCTTTGATTCTGTCTGATTCTATATATATATATATATATATAATGCATACTACCTCATAATGACCGAGCGAGGTGGCGCAGTGGTTAGCACACTGGACTCGCATTCGGGAGGACGACGGTTCAATCCCGTCTCCGGCCATCCTGATTTAGGTTTTCCGTGATTTCCCTAACTCGTTTCAGGCAAATGCCGGGATGGTTCCTTTGAAAGGGCACGGCCGATTTCCTTCCCAATCCTTCCCTAACCCGAGCTTGTGCTCCGTCTCTAATGACCTCGTTGTCGACGGGACGTTAAACACTAACCACCACCACCACCTCATAATGTTCGTGTTTCAATGCCTTTCTAATGCAGGTGTGGCACGTGAATGCCTAGCTGCCACACTACTGTCAAAATTTCCATAGCAACTAGTTTGTGTAAGATCCTTGAAGAACATATCAACTGTACTATGAGCAGGGTTTTGTTACAGTCTCTGTTTCTTTCGATACCAGTACATCATTTGAGTTTAGTTAAGTTTTTCGCATGCGTTTGTGTCGTTAACGTGTTGTTGTGACTTCAGGTTTAAATCATTTTACAGCGTAAAATGCAAGTTAAATTGCACTCGTAAATTTTATGGCAATCAACTCAAGCGTGTTGTTGAAAAGTGTAAAAATGAAGAAATTGTTTGTGCTGTGATGGATCTCCCGCCGCCAGCTGTCAAATCTGAGAGATATTATAAACGTTTGCTTAATGCCCCAACAGAAGTCAGTGAAGCATCTAAGCAGAGGGGGGCGAAAGAAATTGTAGGTAATGTGTCACTCCGCTGATATTGTTGCTGCATTTGACGGTTCCGGACAGAAGAGAGGGCACACATATCTGAATGAAGTTGGCGCAGTTACCTCTGTATACACGTGGAAGGTGCTGGACTATGGATGTCCTTGGTGACGGCGACTCTGAAGTCTTCAATAGTGTTGTGGCTGCTAAGCCATAGCGAGATGCACACCTCTCTCAGCTCCAGTAAGGGCGTTGTCACATGCTGTAATGTCAAGGACATGGACATTGCAGAACTGAAGCAAGAATAGGCACTCCAGGTAATAGTCGATGTGGAGCAACGTACACGCAGGAATATTGGAGCAACTGAAAAGACTGCCACTTTCATTGTTACATTCTGTTCTCCGACACTGCCTGAACATCTGATGGTGGGGTTCCTTCGACTTAATGTTCGGCCTTACATTCCAAACCCCATGCAGTGCTATAAATGCCAGCGTTTCGGCCATACAACCATGAGTTGTGGAGGTGAAGCGGTCTTCGTGAACAGCGGAAAAGCCACTCACGATGCTGGGACTGGCTACCCGTCTCCAACGATCTGCATCAACTGCTCTGGGAACCACACAGTCTGGAGCCGAGACTGCTCTCTTTTTGCTCAAGAACGCAAAATACAGGAGATAAATGTGACTAAGCGCATGCCCTATGCCGAAGCCAAAAAGAATATATAAGGCGACGAAACCCCCAGTCTTTGCCTCCTCATTCTTCCATGATACAGAAACCTATTCCCAAGGCGGACGCTTCGACACAGACGACGCCAAGTGTGCCTGTATCCACCACAAGCAACTGTATTTGCACGAATACACGTCCAGGGAAAAAGAGTAAGGACAAAGCAATCCAGGCAGCTGCACCAGGAAAGACCAACAACACTTCCGCAGCGAGCATCCAGAAGGTACAAGAAATGCAGAGTGCCTCTGAACGCCCCCCCCCCCCCCCCCCTCATCCTCGAATGGACAGGGTGCAGGGTAAGGCTCAAGACGTTCAGGCCAAAAGCTGTCCCGAGCGCTGTCAGAAGTCATTCTTTCCCGTCTGACTGATGGGGAGGATATCATGGAGTTAGATGCCTTGGATCCAGGGAGCCCCTCCATTCCTCCTCGATCTTAAAGTGCTTCGCCTCCCCGGTGCAAAGATAGGGGTCACACCAATGACATGGCTTCCATACTACAGTGGAACATGAATGGGTTCAGGACCCATGTGGAGGAATTGAAACTCCTAGCACAGGCACGTCTCTTGTGCTTTTGTTTAGAAGAAACGCATTTTAAACATACAGATGTCCCTGTGCTACAGGGATATACAGTATACTGCAACGATGACCTATCGAGGGAAAGGGCCAAGGGAGGTGTTGCAGTGGTTGTCACCAATGTGCACCACTCCTCTGCCCTGCCCTTGGCTGCTGACCTGCAAGCAGTTGCAGTTCAAATTCATGTGTGTTGATGGATCACTGTTTGCTCACTGTATTTACCTCCAGGCTCCAAGGCTCTCACAGATCTTATTACACAACTCCACAATCCTTCTTCCTCCTGGGAGACTTCAGTGTCCATCTCCTCTGGGGTTCGACCTATACTTGCCCTCAGAGTCGGCAAGCTGTGCATCCTCAACACAGGCACTCACACACATTTCTCTACTGCTACTGGGTCATTATCAGTCACTGACCTCTCTTTCTGCTCTCCCACCCTCATAGTCTCTGTTCAGTGAGAGGTCACTGATGACCTTCATTCCAGTGACCACTTCCCAATCCGCCTTCACCTACTAAATGGCTCACCACCTGAAGTTAAGTCCCCAAAGCAGATGGTCAGCAGGGCTAACTGGACGCGCTTGAACCAGCTGGCTGTGTTTGAACACTGCAACAGCATCCAAGGATGGGTGAACCACATCACACGGGTGATCCATCATGCCGCTGACCTCTCCATCCCACAGTCATGTCAGGAGGCTACCAGTACCTCGATGGACAGATGAATGCCGTTCCGCGATCTGGGAAAGGCGTGCGGCTCTTCGACATTTTAAATGCCGACCGACAGCAGACAACCTGAGGGTCTTTCGAGTTGCGAGAGCCAAGGCTCAACGCGTCATTAGGGAGAGTAAGAAAAGGTCACGGCAGGGTTCCTGGACTCTATCAATCGTTCCACTTCTTCTATAAAAGTATGGGAAGCCATCCAGAGGATTTCCAGTAAATGCAGCCGTTGATGTATAGCAGCAGTGCTGAAACAGGCGTGCCTCCAAACAACATCCAGAGACATTGTTAAGACGCTGGACGAACGTTTCGCACAAATTACTGCCAATGCAAGCCCGGTAAGCCGTGATTTATTTTCAAAGAATATTCTTAAGAATTTATTTTATTTACTAGCAATTCATCAAGAACATTAACACATTTAATCACACTATGTAGGCATGGAAGTAATTGCCAGGGAGTAACTGATGAAATCATAACTAAATTCCTTTTAACAAATGGGAATTTTATTCTCTTTAGTAGTGCTTAAAAGCATTTTTAAAAGAAACATATTTAAAATTATAATCAGAAAGCAGCCTCTAAATATCAAAGTTACAATTTATTGAGAGGCAGAAAGAAACAAGTTTGACTGTATGAGCTTTCAGGCTGAGAACCTTGCCGCTCCCTTTTGACACGGTCGTAGTCACGACCGCTCACAACAGCCTCTGAAAGACTATACTGGTGCAAATCTGCAACACATCAGATTACTTTAAACTAAGAGTTTTAACAATTTACACAAGCACACAAACTATGCACCCCCCCCCCCCCATAGGAGGGATGGAAGTGGTACAAAACACTAACAATTAAAATATTAACCTTGCCACCGAAGGTGCAACTCGATTTTAACTTCTAAGAAAAGTCTTACGGTGAAAGGGTGGCTACTTTATATACTAAAATGATCATTTAAATAAAGCCCATGAAATGCAATCTCATATAAAATTCTACAAGGTTGGCCAAACAATAGTTAAGATGCTCTACAGTACACAAATACGGCCTCTCAAGATCATAGGCAATAATATCAAAGTTTCTAAAGATCAAAAGATATTTCAGTGATTAGGCCATTACGCCCCAAGAAATAAATTCGTTAACACACCAAATCCGACAAACATGACAGGGGCAGCTACTAACATACGGTAGATTGATAGGGAGATTACCGAACAACCCGAACCGCAGGTTGCTCTAACCCGCCCCTACTCCACAAGGGAAAAACGGACCACCCAATTTATAAACAACCACCTTCCCGCGGGTGGGCAAAAGGAGAAGAATGGTGGGACGACCCCAAAGCAAAACGGCTGGTGACCTCACCAAGAAAACAAGTAGAATTTAACAAGAGTAAATCAAACAAGATATCACCAATCACTTAACTTCTAATAACCTGAGAATTCTCGAGAAGACCTGGCGCAGCACCCCCAAATCGCTCTCCCGAATCGTCCGCTGCCAGCCGCTTCAACGGACGCAGGAAGGCGCGCCGATCTCCCGTCTCACGGCGTAGCAGCTCGCATCGGCCAGACTGATGTCGGTTGACCCCTTTTGCTCTCGTGTCGACCGCGAAGTCACTACCCCTCGCTATACGCCGCGGCCCACTGGACTCACGTGGCGACCTCACATGCGCCGACGCTCAAGACGGACAAGTCATCTCGTGTCTCAGTGCGCGACCGACCAACCGATCGATCCCACCGCCAATGACCATTGCCTGAGCAAACTCGAGCAGACTGGCGACCTAACGCGCAGATTCAGACGCAGGAACTCAGCCCCGACCGGGCGACCACTCGCTGAGTTCTCTTACTGGCGGAGTGGAAAGACTCTCATTTTGCCGGCCTTAAAGGTTGATCCGAACGACAGAAATACTAGCTCTCCGAACGACAGACAGACGCTAACTGCCTAACAGATGCGAACGAGAGACAGACTAGCAAGCTGGGGACGAGAGACTGACCCAGACCAACCAAATGGCGATCTCATAGCACCCCTTAAACGCACGTGAACAGGCAACCTTTCTCCTTTCCCACCAGAGGGAGACACCAAAGCTGCGATTGCCACAGCGGCGCCACCGCCAGAAATGGTGGGCGACTGCTTCACACTATGCGCTGCGGCGCGCTCTTCAAAACAGCAATTTTTACCACGGCTCACCCGGATCCGGTGTTTCGTTGCTATCGTGCAATTGATTGCAAATAGGGAAAGTTGGACTTGAGGTCCAACATCTCTGAGGGCTACAACTGCCCTTTCTCGATGTGGGAGATCGAATCGCACTGACTGACATTCGTGATACTGCACCCGATTACGACCAAATCCGGTACTGCATGCTTCGACGTTTGCCAGCGGCATCAGAGGCAATCCTCCTCGAATGTTTTAATCTAAAATGGCAGACAGGCAACTTCCCCAACACATGGATGCAATTGTGATCCCTCTCGTCAGATGAGGAAAAGACTGCAAATGTCCCAGTATTTATCGGAGTATTGCCTTAACGAGCTGTGTAGGAAAGACCCTGAACGAATAGTTAACCATCGTCTGGTCTGGTTGTAGAGACGAGGCAACTCCTTAACCGCTCCCATAGTGGATTTCGAAGATTTCGGTCCACTGCCGACAATCTGACCATCCTAGAGGCGACTATTCAGCAGGATTTCCTCCGTAAGCATCACTGTATCAGCATATTCTTAGATATAAGTAAGGCATACGATATTACTTGGAGACACTGTATTCTTGCACAACTCATCAATGCGGCTTTCCTGGCAACCTCCCCATCTTCATACGGTCTTTCCCGTCTCAGCAGTTCTTTAGGACATGAGTTGGTGACACGCTGTGTGATCGATTTGAGCAGGTGAATGGTGTTCCTCAGTGCATTGTTTTAAGTGTTACCCTGTTTGCCACAGCAGGCAGCACATTACATATACGGAAAGGAGTCCTGTACAGTGCTGCTTATTTGTAGAAGATTTTGCTCTTTTCTATTCCTCCTCCAGTGTTGCAAAGGCGAGCCGTCAGTTGCAACTTACAGTCCGGAGGTAAGAGGAGTGGGCTGGGAAAATGGGTTTCCCGTTTTCTGCAGATAAATGAATGTGTGTGTTCATTTCAATCATTCTCGTCGTCTTTTTAATTTGCCTGCATTGAATACGGGGAACACCATCCTACATTTTAGAGCCACAGTGCAGTTTCTTGGCCTCATTTTTGACTCTGTCGTGGTTACCACACTTGCGAGACCTGAAAGCCAGACGCTGAAGGCAATGAACATAATCAAGTGCCTTAGCCACAGGTCTTGGGGACCAGACAGGGAGCGTCTCCTTCGCTTTTATCGGTCTTTTGTGCGTTGGCGGCTGGACTACGGTTGCACAACGTATGGATGAGCGAGGCCCTCTTACTCGCGGGTCACTTACGCTGTCCACCATGAGGGGATTCGGCTCTCCACGCGTGCTTATCAGACCAGTCCCATACGTAGCATCTGTGCTGAGGCGTGGGAACCGCCACTTACCATCCGGCGCCAGGTCCTCATGGTGCGTCAGGCGTTCCTTGCATCTCTAACTTCACCCGCACACCATACTATTGTTCGTCCACCTCAGGAACGCCTTTTTTCCCAACCGTCCACGAGCCACGATGCCATCTGGGATCCGCGTACAACGTTTTCTGGAGTTTCTCGGTGTGGAGCCAGGACTACCCCAAATCCAGGGTTTTAACCGCCTGCCGCCCTGGTTACTGGAGGGGCCCAGAGTGATTTTAGATTTGTTACAGTACAGGAGAGATAGTACTCCTGCTTCCGTTTTTAATGCGATATTCTCTGATATTTTATCTGAGTACCACGATCATGTAGCTGTTTTTACGGATGGGTCTCAGTAGGGGACTCTGGTTGCTCTGTCGTTTTTCCCAGATCGTGTTCTCAAGGTCAGACCACCTCCAGAATCTGCCGTCTTCGACGAAGAATTGCATGGGATCTTGCGAGCACTGGAGCAGATGACTTTCTCTCGGCGTTAGATTTCTCGTCTGCTCAGATTCTCTGAGCGCCCTTTGCTCTCTCCAACGTTTCTACTCAGCAGGTTCAGTAACCCAGAATATTAGGATGCCTTCTTACAGCTACAACGACTGGGAAAGGCCCTAAGGTTGTCTGCTGTCGGTCGACATTTAACATGCCGAAGATCCGCACGCCTTTCCCGGATCGCGGAACGGCATTCATCTGTCCACCAAGGTACTGGTCGTCTCCTAAGATGACTGTGGGGTGGAGAGGTCAGCGGCATGATGGATCACTCCTGTGATGTGACCCACTCATCCTTGGATGATATCGCAGTGTTCAAACACAGTTAGCTGGCTGAAGCGCGTCCAGTTAGCCCTTCTAACTATCTATTTTGGGGGCTTAACTTCGGGTGGTGAGCTATTTTGTAGGTGGCGGATTGGGAAGTGGTCACTGGAATGACCTCCCACTGAACAGAGTCAGCGAGGGTGGGAGAACAGAAAGAGAGGTCAATGACTGACAATGACCCGGTAGCAGTAGAGAAACGTGTATGAGTACCTGTGTTGAGGATGCACAGCTTTCCAACTCCAAGGGCAAGTGTTGGTCGAGCCCCAGAGGACATTATGGTCATTGCAGTCTCCCAATCTTTCTGCTGGGTACCTGGGCACATTGGAATTGTGAGGACTGAAAGGGCGGATTGAGCAGCCAAGGAGATGTTATGTGATCCTGTGGTATTACGGTGTGCTATCCCCCTGCATGCTATCACCTCGCTGCTGCGATACAGTCAGGTGTCGATGCGAAGACGATGGCTGGCGATGACTGACAACAAGCTCCGCATCATCAAGCTCACAACTCGACCGTGGAGTACTTCCTTCCAGCCACGTCAGCGAGAAGAGGTCCTTCTTACTCCTCCTATGACACATGGATTCTTACTCCGGCGAGTGGACCGTCCAATGTGTGGTGCTTGTGGCATGCAGATCACGGTGCGCCATATTTTATTGAACTGCATTTTATTTGCCAGCCAGCGGACTGTGGCTGATTTGTCGGAGGACCTGTCGTCTATTTTATGTAATAATCAAACGAATGTGGTTAGAGTTTTAAAGTTTTGTGTCCTGTCCAACGTTTTTAACAAGATTTTAAGAAGATGTTCTTAATGTGTCGAAGGGTGGCTGCCTCACCCTAGTTTTTTGTAAGTGGTCAGCCAGTCACATGTCCCTGTGCTTTTCTTTTAGTTCTTCTGTGTTTGGTTTTCTCTGTGTTTTAATTGCTTGATTAGCTCTCTTCCCTCCTAATTGGCTCTGAGCACTATGGGACTTAACAACTGAGGTCATCAGTCCCCTAGAACTTAGAACTACGTAAACCTAACTAACCTAAGGACATAACTCACATCCATGCCCGAGGCAGGATTCAACCCTGCGACCGTAGTGGTGGCGTGGTTGCAGACTGAAGCGCCTAGAACCTCTCGACCACACCGGCCGGCGCTCCTAATTGGTTTTAGTGGATGTGACAGTGCTTGTGATATAGGGTGACTGTGTGGTCATTTCGAGTGCAGGCGTGTACAACACTTTTAGTTCATATTAACATTCGTTTGTATTTAAAAGTGTAAGGGCGCTGGTGATCTTGCCGTTGGGCACCTATCGAGCCAAACACACACACACACACACACACACACACACACACGGAAGTGGATCGTTTAAGGGTAAATTTCTTCTTTGTTGTCATAGGCATGGTTATTATGTCTCTGAAGGAAAGTTTTCAGCAGTTCAGTAACTGCTGTGATATGTTCAGCGTTATTTGTGGCATTAAGAAGTTGGCAACAAAGAAATACGATCTCAGCATAGCATGCAGAAATCTTGCGGATACTTTGAGGTATCATAAAATGCAGTCAAGAGACATAAATTCGCAGCAGTTTATAAATGGAGCACAACTGTTGCCCCAGTGCTTCCACAAACTCCCAACACATATTTAGAAGTACAGGGTGTTTATAAATGAATATCAGGGTTTTAACACTTTATAATATTTACTATATAAAACTTACAGTCATAAATGATATGTCAATTGAAAGAGCAACCCAAACAGTTTTAGCAAGAACCTTATACATGTTCAATGTGAGTACCATTTGTCACATGGCACACATCAAGACTATAGCTGATATGTTCGTAAGTGTGTCTTCAGTGATTGTAGCAACAGCTGCTTCAATCTGGTTTCTTAATTCAGGGAGGTCTGCTGGTGAAAGGTCGATTCGTCACTGAAGACAACATGATCCATAAAATCTACATCGTCATAAAACAACATTTCGTTTGCACATAATCCATGGTCTGCCGGCTTTAGAGCCTGTAATAACTGTAAACGGCAAGGACGTAGCTGTAGGCGTTTTCTTAAAACTTTCCAAACAGTCGACACGGGAACTTATAATTCACGACTAGCCTTCCCGGCTGATTTCTTTGGGCTACGAGTGAAGGACTCTCTCACTCGCTCAACTGTCTCTTCACTAACTCTTGGTCGTCCTGTGCTCTTCCCTTTACAAAGGCAGTCGATATCTTCAAATTGATGATACCATCTACGAATGTTATTATCACTTGGAGGATCACAACCGAATTTCAGCCGGAACGCACGTTACACAGTAACTACTGATTCGGTCTTGGTAACTGCAAAACACAAAACGCTTTCTGTTCACTAGTCGCCATCTTCGCTAGTACTGCTGTCTAGCGGATTGCGGCGGAAACACTGCGCGCTGCGCATGCGCACTGGTGCCAAACACAACTGTTTGAGTTGCTCTTTCATTTGACATATCATTTATAAGTGTAAGTTTAATTTGATAAATATTATAAAGCGTTAAAACCCCGATATTCATTTATAAACACCCTGTACTTCAGCGCATCTTCGAAATGAGCTTGCAACACGTTTTCCCAAATATAACGATTGCGTTAGTAATATTTTTATGCCTACCAGTGTCTGTAGTCTCTGCAGAACGTAGCTTTTCCAAGTTAAGCATCATTTAAAAACTATATGAGCTCACCAGTGAGCAACGAGCGGCTAAGTGTTGGCCTATAAGAGGTCTTGCCGTAATAGCAGGGGAAAGACAGGTGGGGGGCATTCGCTCGATGTGGAGAAGCTGGTGGACGACGTCTTGGCTGCTCTAAAAGCAAGAAAACCGAAGATTATTGGATAGGAATTTTTAAAATGGTGTTATTACAGGGTAACAAGCTTTTCCCCGTTTTATTTATCGCTAGAAAGAATACATTAAACTACACGTCTAATTTTGCACGGTTATAGCTGTGCATGTGAAAGTTATTACTACCTGGTCAGCCGAGAACCGCTGGAAAGCATTAAGCGTTTTTACTAACGCGTGGTCAACACTAATAAAGTGTCACGAAAACAAAGTTTAAGAACAATACAGGGTGAAAAGTATTTAAACCGACAAAATCCGGCAGGTTGTAGGGGACATCAAAACAAATATTTTTCCCTAATGTCATTTTTTCCTATGAGGATTATTTAAACCGGTGGAGGCCGTATTACGCTCTTCAGTTGTTAGAGGCTGTATTACGATCTTCAGTTGTTCGAGGGCGTATTACGCTCTTCAGTTGTAGGCAACTGCTGTCCACCAGTGCAGTAGTGCATTGTCTCTGTTTACTAGTGGAGCGATACACCTGGAGTGAGTACACTGATACGGTTGGTGCGTACTACGTAGCGCTCCACAACGGACGACCAGCACAGCGGGTTTATCAACAACAATATCCTAATCGCCGTATCCCGCATCAGGCGACCTTTGCTGCTGTGTACCAACGTCTGCATGAGAGAGGGTCATTTAGCAGATTACCTGGACTGCGACGCCGTCGCACGGTAAGTACGCTGTGATTTGAGGAAGCTGTCTTGCGGCATGTGGAGCGGGATCCTTCAGTCAGCACTCGTGCAATTGCACGTAACATGGGAACAAATCAGACGAATATAAGAACAGTCCTTCGAGAGCAACTGTTACGTCCATTTCACTTACAGCGTGTCCACAACCTGGAACAAGTTGATTATCCACCCAGAGCACAGTTTTCGCAGTGGTACCTGCAACAGTGTGAAATGCATCCTTAATTTCCATCCTCTGTGTTGTTTACCGATGAAGCAATGTTCAGGCGCGATGGGGGTCTTCAACACGCACATTTCGCATGTTTGGAGTGAGGATAACCCACATGCCATAGTTACTAGCGCCCATCAAGTGCGGTTCTTCATTAATGTGTGGGTCGGTGTTGTTTGGGACTGTTTAATCGGGCCGTATCTGCTACCTGGGCCATTAAATGGCAGGCACTATTACAATTTTCTCGCCAGAGCATTGCCAGAATTGCTGGAAGACGCTTCCTTAGAAGACAACGCATGTGGTTCCAAGATGACGGGGCGCCGGCACATTTCAGTCGTCGTGTGCGTCGATTTCTGGACCGACGGTTCCCAGAAACGTGGATAGGTTGAGGTGGCCGTATACCATGGCCTGCTCGATCCTCAGATATGTCCCCTCTGGCCTTTTTTGTGTGGGGAGAGACGCGAAACCTTGTTTAGGCAACTCCTGTTGCATCAGAAGAGGATCTGGTTGTCCGGATAGTAGCAGCAGCAGGAACAATTCAGGATACTCCTGGGGTTTTTTCCTGCTTCGGACAGAATATGATCCGACGGTGTAACCTTTATTTACGTGTCAATGGATGCATTTTTGATAATCTACTGTAATTGAAATTGGGTTGTGTTAATGTGTTGTCTCTTGCTCATAAAAAAATGGAAAAGTGTTTGTTGGTTTAACTAATTTGCCGCCAGAGAAATCTTCCTCTACCGTTTTAAATACTCATAGGAAAAAATGACATTTGGGAAAAATATTTGTTTTGATGTCCCCTACAGCCTCCCAGAGTTTGTCGGTTTAAATACTTTTCACCCTGTATAAATTGAGTTATTTCTGCGACAGCTCTCAACGGCTGCTAGTAGTGGTTGTAAAAACAAGTCAACGTATCACACAACCAGCGGACAACTGCTGTCGTAGCACAAAAACAGCTGATATGCATCCATTTGAGACTCTGAAAAGTGGGGTGCCAGCTGCCACAGTCTCCCTTCCTCGGCTTCTTATAAATTTTTCCCAAAACACTGGGAAAACATATTCGCACTCTTTTTTAAAATGCAATTCACTCACATGCACTAGTCCATCGCTGTAAGCTATTCGCATCAGTCCACTCCCAGTTGCCCTTTCTCACTTACTCATTCCCCAACTCATTGTCATTATCTTTTTGTCACCCTGTAACTGTCACTGTCTCCTTCGTTCTGTCCTACTACTACAGTCTCCTCTCACTGTCGCTGTCTGGCTATTGCCCTCTCTTAGTTATAACATCTTATTCATTCATTTCCACTGCTACTGTCTCTTCTTAATGTCACTACATCTCTCTTGCTCGTCGTCATTATAATAGATTTGGTCTCCCATTATCACTGCCTCTCACCAACTTCTACTTTCTCCTTCTCTTTATTTCTCTCCCTCTGGCACTGTCTCATTCAGCCTTTTCCTAGCATCGTTCTGTCCCTTCGAACTTTGTTCCACTGCCACTATATCCCTCTATTTCTCCCAGAGTGCCATTGTCTCCTTTGCTCTTTCTGTACCACAATCACTGTCTCCAATCTTCCAGTGTTTATTACTTTCCGTCTCTTTCGCTCTGTAGCCGTCTCCTTCTCTCTCAGCATAAAGTGCTAATACGTTCGCATGCCAAAACCTTTGGGAAAAATTTTAAAGGTGCTGACGAAGGTAGAATGAGGTAGCTGGTGCCCCACTTTTCAGTCAGAGTCCTTTAAACAGGAGAATAGCATGTGCTTCACTGCTACAACATGGAGTTACCAGAACCCCACCGATGACAACGAGAACACTTAGCAGCTTGTGTCTCCTTGCTACATAACTTTATAAATTACATTTTGGTCTCGCAACCGGTTGTACGTGTGCAAGTAGGGTAACTTTGAACCTCTGTTTCTCAGAAACGGATAAGGGTAGCAAGAATATTTTCAAGATTGCTCGAGGTCGGTATCTTAGGAATACATCGTAAAAATTTCAGCCATTTGCTGCACGTAGCTGTCTTGGAATCCGAGGCTCGGTTTTAGTACGAAAAAAATGTAAAATAAAGTTTTTTGGCATTTTTATGGAATCGCCCGTGATCTAATGGTTTCTCCATAATCCCTATAAGATCCACCGTAGACTACATCAAATGCAAAAAGAACCAACTGACTTTCTCCGTATGCCTAAGCAGGAAGATGTGTATAATATTACTACTTTGACCCTGTACTGTAGGACGGTGACACTTCTGTTCGATAAACAAAACACTTGACCCTATCGTTCCACGACCAATAGAACCGGAAGTAGGAGCGCCGGAAAAATCTCGTTTTTGTGCGCAGTGTTTTGGAAAATATTAGGTGGCGCATGCTGTTGCATGCGTTGCGAACAGGAAATACAGCGCTGCCACTTTTTGCCACTTAAAAAATAAAAATTACGAAGAAATGCTCAGTCGCTACAGCTGTTGCAATATCTGCAGTAATCTGTGGCTCCTCCAATTTATATGAAATGTAGTAAGCAATCTTTTTAATAAACAACAAAATCGGCGTCTCCGTGCTTGCTGTTAAATTTCCGAGTTAAAGAAAAATATTTCAGGCGTTATGATTCCGGATATACGTTTCGACGATTACTTTGCAAGGGGAATTGCAATAATGAAGTTCTACTTCCTAACATAATGCGACACACAGGGACTTCTCCAAATGTGAAAACTATTTGGACAAATTTAAGGAAGGCCTTTCTGAAAGATTTGCAGAAATATGTTGTAGTTACAGTATAACAGACACAGCTAAAATCAATTCAGAATTGATTTAGTATTACTGTCATGTCACAAACGCGTAACACGTTGTTAGATTCCAAATTTTCCAGTATTATTTTGCTTTATTAGTATATTTTTGCAACCTGTTTTCCTTGTTTTACTGTATACTACCGTTATTTTCGTGCATGTTTTAATGCAAAAATGAACACCAACTGGAGATCTAGCTGGGGTGGCTGCACAAAAAAATAAAAAGAGATAGACGGAGATATTACGAATTGTACACTATCCGGTATTCTTGCAACTCGAGCTTAACACGTTGATCTCCATATAAAAAAGCACTGAAGTAAAACATTTTTTTTTTACCGACATGTCGTAAGCCCACGCGAGGTTAATAAACTTCTTATATTTTAATAAACTGATGCCCAATTGGACGTACTCGATACTCTAGTGACCATTTGGACCTAAAATGATTATATATATTTTTAATCTCTATACTTAACACACAAAGGGGAAAAGTTATTACTTAAAGTCTCGAAAACTTCTTGACAGCTTGACAGATTTACTTCAAATGTTATATTAAACAATTATATATACGTAATCTATTTAATATATAAAGAGGAAACATTGTTTCTAAAGTCTCAAAAAGTTCTTGAGCGTTTCACTTCAAATTTGCACACGATACCCTAATGAACATTCGGATGGATATAGGCTATATTCTTCAGTATCCTATAATTTATAAACATATATGTAATATATTAGGGGAAAAATTGTTACCAAATATCTCAAAAAGTTCTTGACGGATTTACTTAAAATTTTTACACTATACTCTAAGGGACATTCGGACGGACTTAGGCTACATATTTTTAATATATATGATATATATATTAAGTACATACCTAATATGTAAAGGGGAAAGGCCGGCCGTAGTGGCCGAGCGGTTCTAGGCGCTACAGTCTGGAACCGCGCGACCGCTACGGTCGCAGGTTCGAATCCTGCCTCGGGCATGGATGTGTGTGATGTCCTTAGGTTAGTTAGGTTTAAGTAGTTCTAAGTTTTAGGGGACTGATGACCTCAGCGGTTAAGTCCCATAGTGCTCAGAGCCGTTTTTTTGTAAAGGGGAAACGATGTTACCAACAATCTCTAAATGCCCTTGACTGATTTATTTCAGATTTTTACACGATACACTAATAAATATTCAGGCGTAGGTAGGTTACATATTTTTTTTTAAACAACAATGTAGGAGTTTTCTGCTAAAACAGACACTCAGAAAGAAAATGCTGTGCTGTGCTGTGAAAACGTGCGGCTTCGATTTCTTTCATGTAGTCAGTTGCAACCATCAGACAAATAGTTTTTTCCATATATATTCTTTCTTCGTTTACAGGACGGTCAGAAGTAGTCTGAAAAGTTTGTAAGGGTGTTGCAGGGTAAGTTGTGCTGTGAAATAACTGTCACGAAAAAAAATTCGATACGTTGCGATGCTTCCCAGTTAATTAGCACTGAAGTCAGCCCATCATGCCGTTGCGCGCGCAAATTCAAGCGACCAATTAGTACCTGTTGTTCTCACAGCGTAGGTGACAGCCCACGAGACTACTGAGCTTTGGCTCAGGTTCGATCCTTACTACCGGCCCATGTCCAATTCTTGTATCGCACTCTTTTTAGTTTTAGGAAATCAAACGAAGGACACGTTTGGCGACACCGTCTCTGGTGGGCCGTTTCAAATTTTAAATTAAAATTGTTTATACAACAATCTGCTGTTTTGTTTTCTTCCTCAAAATGGCTCTGAGCACTATGGGACTTAACATCTGAGGTCATCAGTCCCCTAGAACTTAGAACTACTTAAACCTAACTAACATAACAACATCACACACATCCATGCCCGATGCAGGATTCGAACCTGCGACCGTAGCGGTCGCGCGGTTCCGGACTGAAGCGCCTAGAACCGCTCGGCCACGCAGGCCGGCCTTTTTTTTCCTCGTTGTCGGATTTACAGAAAACAGAAAAGTTATTTTTACGGGTTTTGGCCAACAATTAGAATATGATTGCGGGATGTGAATCGTCTGCAACTTTGTAATCCTACCCATTCACATATTAAAACTATGCGAAATACTGTCATTGAAGTTAAGAGATCCAGCAGATGGAGAAGAGTCTCTCTTAACCCGTATGCCAATGAGCCCAATTAATTTATCAATCCATTTCAAGCGACTTCGGTCCCCAATAAACGTTTTGTTTGCATTAACAATCAATAAGGCTCCAGAGGTCAGAGAAAGACGTAAGAGGACAGCGGGGAGGGGGAGGAAATGGACACAGAGAGAGGAGGAAGAAGGTGATGCACAGAGAGATGAGCGGAGGTGGAGGAGACGGACATAGAGAAGGAGATTCTCATACATATTTTACAATGGCGAAGCACTGCCACGTTCGCTAGTCATACATAATTGTGTAAACAAAATTCCATTCTAGAAAATTGGGGACCTGAAAATCAGACTTCACAGGGGTCACGAAGTTCCTTAGACCGGTCCTGGTTTGTGCATTCGCTTATTGAGACCAATTCCCTCATTTTTAAACAGTTCCACAGTTATTCCATCTGTTGCTGGTGTTTCGTGCTTTTTTTAGACAGTGGACTACCATCTGTACCTCCTGTAAAGTAGGTTCTTCTATCTGAATCTGCAGCGCAATAGAGTGGCTGCTCACCCCTGATAGGATTACCCTCTAGAATCCCTTCTACATCTAACCAGAACGTCTTGTTTATCTGTCAGCAAATTCCCCTCGTTGTCCTTACAAGCTGCTACTTTTGGTCTACGTTCTTGTGTTCCTTCTTTAATTTTGTTATAAAATATTCTTCTGCTTCTACATCTCTTCTACCTTTCTCCTTATTGTTTCCCTCTTTTCTCTCTTAAATCCATTGTTCCATATATTCTATTTTCATTACGTAATGTGACATTTGATCTTTTATTTTGCTCTAAGCACTTCAATCTCGCTTCCTTTTTCTGTTCCATTGCCTGTCTGCAATCATATCTCACTCTTTATTTCTACGTATCTTTGTTTCCCCCAGTATTTCAAGTGCTCTTGTCAAAACGGCATTTTATTAGTGTTCCATTCTTTGGTTATATGGCCTTCACCATCTTTTGTTTGTAACTCTTGTCCAATCTATTTTGATACTCCTTAACAGTAAACCTAGCTTTCAGTTGTTCTATATTCCATTTCTTTACGCTGGTTCCGTTCTTTTGGCAGCCATAGCAATTTTCTGCCTCGTTTTGGCTTTGATCAGAATCGGAATTACCTCCTCAGAAAGCGAGCACACTTTCGACATCAGGTGTCCATCTCTTCAAATTGTTCCTATTTTGCAGGTTCCTTAGTGGATATTTTTTCTGGGAAAGCATGTACATACTGTTCACAGAAGCAAACTGAGCAACCGTCATATTCTTATTACTAGTTTCATCGTGCAGATATTCCTTACCACACACACACTTTCGAAAGACCCTTCTTCGCCGAGTTCGGCATTATAGTTACCAACGACTGTTTACGAGTCATATCTATATATTGCGTCACAAACCTCCGGTAGCTGATCATAGAAACCATATATCACATTTTCATCTGATTTGCCTTTGGCACAAAGAGCACATGTTCTTTCATTATGTGCAGTGAAAGCAATAACAGTTCAATGTATACCCCTGGAGACCATAATGTCTCCATGCTCTCAGTGTCTTTCATATTTTCCTGAATAGTGTACGGATAATTTATGTTCATGAATCTCACCCTTTACCTTCCACCTGATTTCCTGAAGTGCAACGACATCAATTCCATACCTTAAGATTTCTACCGCAATACCATTCATAGCTCATACAGCAGTAGCTTATGTATGTATGTTCCATGTACCAAATTTAAGCACCAGTAAATCAATATTCCTTGGTGCAATTCGTCTTTGTAAGGACAGTCCGGGGTTCCTTATTAAATTTTTCGTGATTATAAGCGTTTTACAAGGTAGGGTTATCGAGAATACACTCAACCCCCAACCTGAAAGACCAGGCTTTCATATCCAGGTTATCATTCCTACAGGGTCTGACGGCCTAGTCTACAGAGACCTCCCTACCCTATGGTGTGGGATATGCTTCATCTGGCTCCTCTGCAGGGCCAAGTCTGCTTTGGGTGAGCCTGCTAGTAACTATGCTACCACCAACATAGCTCTAAGCTACTCTAGAGCTGACAAGACTTCCTGGCACATCTTCGCTGGACATTTTTTTCTTATTTTGGTCCATACTACCACTTCCCAACATATGGAAAGCAAAGAACTTGCAATAGAAGAGATTTGTTTCACAGTATCGAAGATGAAAATTTGCTCATAGCTCTTAAGGTATGCATTTTCGACCCTATGTTTACTAAAACATATTTTGTTTCTAGTATCATGTACTTTCAACTGTATGCATTTAAGCCTTTAACTATTATACACCCTATATGTATAAGGCAGGGTGCATGTGTGTACACCCGGCACCTCTTCCCAAACCTCTGGAACGATTTCAGTCTAATTTGGCTCAGGAACACCAAGCTTCACTGTGGGGTTTATAACCTCCTAGCTGCAATAGGATCAGAGATATTGGCAAAAGCGCGTTTTTTTTCAGCCCCTGCCATATAGGCTGCCCTGCATGACAGACATGTTGTGTGGGTTTGCCTTATCCACCTGCTTTGCAATGCAGGCTACATGGCAGAGGCAAAAAACTGTTTTCCAGCCCCCATCGTGTAGGCTGCCTGAATGAAAGGCATGTTGTGGTTTAGTAATATCAGCCTACTTAACAAGTGGTATTGCAGGGCAGCTTACACATCAGGGGTAAAAAATTATCGAGCCCAACATATAGGCTGTCCTGCATGACAGGTGTCTTGTGGAAGTATTGTTGACCTGCTTTCACAAGTGCTCCAGCTGCAGAAAGCCTTGGAGACGGATATAGGTGGGACAGACAGAGAAGGGGCAGGAGGACATAGATAGAGAGAGGGTGACAATGATGTTGATAGAGGAAGTAGCAGGTGATGGATAAGGAGAAGGGAGGATAAGAGGAACAAATGGAGGGGGAGGAGGAGGTTAGCAGAGATGGGAAGAAGAAATGGGCAATGAGGTAGGAGGAAGGGAGAGATGCAGGTGGAAGCAGTAGTGGGCACGTGTAAAAGGAAGAGGGGGAGGAAGAGATGGACAAGGAAAGTAGAGGAGGATATGGATAGAGGGAAAGGCAGAAAGATATGGCCAGAATGAGGAGGCAGATGAGGTGGCCAGAGATAGTGTGAAGGAAGAGATGAAGAGAAAGACAGGGTGGGATGTAGGACCTGCAGAGATGGGAGGATGAGGTGAACAACAAGACTGGGGAGGAATAGGTGGACATGTATAGGGGGAGTAGGATATGTGTGGAGTATATGTGTTCAACATATATGTGTGCAAAGCCACAGCAAAAAAGGCTAGTATATAAAATATAAATCCAAGTGTATGTATGTAAATATGTTCAGGATCTCCCCTGGTATACAGAGTATCAGCACTGTGCAGTTTTTTACCTACTACATCCTATAGTAGCTGAGATACAGGTAAAAACATTCTTTTTTCAGCTCCTACCATATAGGCTGCCCTGCACAAGAGACATTTTGTGTGGGAATAGTATCGCAATACCTTATTGACATGCTTAGCAGAGCAGCCTAAACATCAGGGGTGAGAAACAGTTTCAAGCTTTTGACATGTAGGCTACCCTGTACAATAGGCATTTTATGGGAGTAGTATCAGCCTGCTCCATCAGCGACCTGTTGTGTAGGGGCTACATGGGCACAGCTGAGAGGGAGGAGCAGGTAGAGACGAATAGTGTGAGGTAGGGAAGAGGAGGGGGGGTGGGGAGTGAGAGGCAAAAAGTGAGGGGGCCAGGAGGAGATGGGCAGAGACTGGGGAGACAGAGACAGAGGAGGAGGGTTGGGGAGAGAGAGGCAGAAAGTGAGGGGGCCAGGAGGAGACAGGCAGAGACTGGGGAGACAGAGATGTGCAGACAGGAGGGCGAGGAGGAAATGAGCAGAGGGGGTGTGTGTGTGGAGGAGATGGACTAAGAGAGGGAAGCAGCAGATATGTGCAATATATGTGTAGGACACATGTGCTAGTCAAGTTGTGAGAATTAGGCTAGTATATATATATATATATATATATATATATATATATATATATATATATATATAGGGTGAGTCACCTAACGTTACTGCTGAATATATTTCGTAAACCACATCAAACACTGACGAATCGATTCCACAGACCGAACGTGAGGAGAGGGGCTAGTGTAATTGGTTAATACAAACCATAAAAAAATGCACGGAAGTATGTTTTTTAACACAAACCTACGTTTTTTTAAATGGAACCCCGTTAGTTTTGTTAGCACATCTGAACGTATAAACAAATACTTAATCAGTGCCGTTTGTTACATTGTAAAATGTTAATTACATCCGGAGATATTGTAACCTAAAGTTGACGCTTGAGTACCACTCCTCCGCTGTTCGATCGTGTGTATCGGAGAGCACCGAATTACGTAGGGATCCAAAGGGAACGATGATAGACCTTAGGTACAGAAGAGACTGGAACAGCACATTACGTCCACATGCTAACACCATTTTATTGGTCTTTTTTCACTGGTGCACATGTACATTACCATGAGGGGTGAGGTACACGTACACACGTGGTTTCTGTTTTCAATTACGGAGTGGAATAGAGTGTGTCCCGACATGTCAGACCAATAGATGTTCAAAGTGGTGGCCATCATTTGCTGCACACAATTGCAATCTCTGGCGTAATGAATGTCGTACACGCCGCAGTACATCTGGTGTAATGTCGCCGCAGGCTGTCACAATACGTTGTTTCATATCCTCTGGGGTTGTAGGCACATCACGGTACACATTCTCCTTTAACGTACCCCACAGAAAGAAGTCCAGAGGTGTAAGATCAGGAGAACGAGATGGCCAATTTATGCGTCCTCCACGTCCTATGAAACGCCCGTCGAACATGTACCTCACCCCTCATGGTATTGTACATGTGCGTCAGTGAAAAGGCCAATAAAAAGGTGTTAGCATGTGGACGTAATGTGCTGTTCCAGTCTCTTCTGTACCTAAGGTCCATCACCGTTCCCTTTGGATCCCTACGTAATTCTGTGCTCTCCGATACACACGATCGAACAGCGGAGGAGTGGTACTCAAGCGTCAACTTTAGGTTAAAATATCTCCGGATGTAATTAACATTTTACAATGCAACAAACGGCACTGATTACGTATTTGTTTATATGTTCAGATGTGCTAACAAAACTAACGGGGTTCCATTTAAAAAAACGTAGGTTTGTGTTAAAAAACATACTTCCGTGCGTTTTTTTATGGTTTGTATTAACCAATTACACTAGCCCCTTTCCTCACGTTCGGCCTGTGGAATCGATTCGTCAGTATTTAATGTGTTTTACGAAATACATCCAGCGGTAATGTTAGGTGACTCGCCCTATATATATATATATATATATATATATATATATATATATATATATATATATATATATATAGTGTGTGTGTGCGCGAGTGTGTACGTGCATCCAGGATCTCCTCTGAAATCCCTTCATTGATTACAACCAAATTTGGCACACAAATAGAAAACTTAAAGGGTATCATCACTGTGTGATTTATAGCCTTGTAGCTGCAGTATGAGGAGATATTTTGGGACAAACGTGTTTATTTTACCTTTACTGTATAAGGTGTTCTGCACAACAAGTGTTAAATTCCGTCTGCACTACGGTCAGCACCAAAGAACAATTACTTTAATACAGTTTGGAACTGATACTGCACAGGACATTTATGCATCACTGTATTTTGTGTTAGCAGAAGAGCCAACACCGTGTTACTAGAGGAGGCCGAAATGCACGCGTCTTAGCTCTCGCAGGCTGGCGTGAGGAAGGAAGAACTATACTGACGTGAGGTCTGGAACATGACAAGGAATTAGAATTCAGAAAGCGGACGTAATTAGTTTGATACTTAACTTTAATCCATTAATGATGAACGTCGCTCTTGACGGTACATGATTCACAATATTATATGTTCAGAATACATTCTTGAAGATAGTCATTATAGTAACCGAATATGGCGCCTTGCTAGGTCGTAGCAAATGACGTAGCTGAAGGCTATGCTAAACTGTCGTCTCTGCAAATGAGAGCGTATGTAGACAGTGAACCATCGCTAGCAAAGTCGGTTGTACAACTGGGGCGAGTGCTAGGGAGTCTCTCTAGACTAGACCTGCCGTGTTGCGCCGCTTGGTCTGCAATCACTGACAGTGGCGACATGCGGGTCCGACGTATAGTAACGGACCGCGGCCGATTTAAAGGCTACCACCTAACAAGTGTGGTGTCTGGCGGTGACACCTCACTGTACATTTGTGAGGACAAACGTCAGGGCACCACAGATGTGTTATGTTGGAATGGTATTAGCTAGCCTTAGTAACCTGCTTTGCCAGTCAACCTGCAACTAAGAGGCAAGAAAAGATTTTCTAGGCCTCAATGTGTAGGCTGCTCTGCGTGACAGCCATGTTGTGACAGTAGTACGAGCCTGCTTTATCGACCTATTTTGCAGGGATTCCAGTTGAAGATGGACAGGATGAGGTGTAGGGAGATGGGGTAGAAGATAGAAGGGAGGAGATCAACAGAGGGGACAGGAGGAGATTGGTAGGGAGAGGAGGCAGGAGGAGATGAATAGGGGAGCAGAAGATGGACAGAGTGAGAGGCGGAGGGATACTCAGAGAGAGGGGCAAGAGAAAATGGACAGAGAGAGAGAGAGAGGGAGGAGAAGTAGGTCAGAGAGAGGGGGGAGGAGCAAGTGGGAGGTGTAGAGGGATAGTGGGCAAGTGGAAAAGGAAGGCGGGGCAGAAGAAGATGGAAAGGCAGAGGGGAAGGAGGATATGAACAGAAGGATGGGAGAGGAAGGAGTGGTCAGAGAGAGGGGCCAGAGCAGATGGACAGATAGAGGCGGACAGAGTGGAGGACGATACGGACACGGAGATGGGGAGGGGGAGATATGTGCAATATATGTGTCAGGCGCGCCCAGTGGCCGCGCGGTTCTGGCGCCATGTCACTGCTTGCGCGGCCGCTCCTGCCAGAGGTTTGAGGTGTGTGTGTGTTGTTTTTAGCATAAGTTAGTTTAAGTAGTGTGTAAGACTAGGGACTGATGACCTCAGCAGTTTGGTCCCTTAGGAATTCACACACATGTGGGTGAAGCTGTGGGGAATAGGCTAGTTTTTAAATATGTGTAATGTCACATTGTAAAATCCTAGAAACAACCTAAAACACTGAGATGGGCTGTATATCCTTCAGAAAATGGGGTCCACTTTATTACTGCAGAAATTTATGCTGTAGAAGAACGAGGCAGCAGGATTTATTTGAAAACAAAAGGTCCTGTAGAACTGAGAACTAGTTAAACCTAACTAACATAAGGACATCACACACATCCATGCCCGAGGCAGGATTCGAACCTGCGACCGTAGCGGTCTCGAGGTACCAGACTGCGGCGCCTAGAACCGCACGGCCACTTCGGCCGGCTTACTTGTTAGTGTTCTACAAGAAGAACAAATATATGAAAGCAATAAATTATTTGGCTTTTTGGGTCAAAGATGCAGCAGACTAAACAACTATCGTTAAAAAATACCTTTTCTCGTAAGTCAACATGACAGCTTCATTTAGGATGAAAAATGATTTTACGCGTTAATTTAATGCTTAGCTTTGTATTACACTGCAACAAAGGTTGTAATAATGGTGATACGGAAACTAGTATGACAATTAAGGAACCACAAATAATAGTACATTTTAGTAATGACCAAAGTAAAATCCGTAAGGGATGATCTTGACGACGGTCGTATGAGAATTGTAGAAAGAGCAACATTTTCGCCTTGGTCTGAAATTAAATAAATTTTTTTCACCAGTATCGCAGTTTCTGCATATTAAGCAATTCTCAAGTGACAACGCACTATGAAGAGCGTCAATAAACATCGTCCCTTTTAAGAGGACGCTGTCTCGGGTCAATTTGTCTACATGTGGCATGAGTATAATAAGACAAAAGTCTTCATCATTTGTATAAAGGAATGTAGTACTCCCTGTAATGCTACCCAATCCATGTCATCTGCACACACAATTTCAACTGTGCGTCCATCAGCTGTGACAGTGTGCAGTATTTGATCAATAGCATCCGGACAGCCCTATGTAATACTGGACTTACCGCCAGATGTCACGAGAGATGGAGGTGTAGGAAGCACAGTGTTGTCAGCACAGAAACAGTAACAACAGAATGGGTCGGAGAGTTCAGTGTCATTGAACTTGGCCGGCCGGAGTGGCCGTGCGTTTCTAGGCGCTACAGTCTGGAACCGCGTGACCGCTACGGTCGCAGGTTCGAATCCTGCCTCGGGCATGGATGTGTGTGATGTCCTTAGGTTAGTTAGGTTTAAGTAGTTCTAAGTTGTAGGGGACTGATGACCACAGCAGTTAAGTCCCGTAGTGCTCAGAACCATTTGAACCATTTTTCATTGAACTTGGACTAGTCATTGGATGTCACAGAGTAACAAGTCCATTAGCGACAATTCAGCCCCAGACTACCCATTCTGGTTTTAGCTCTTAAGCAAGAATAGGCAGCCATTCTTCTACGTAGACAGCTGATTGAAAGTGTCGATTATTCAATATGTCATAAAGGCGAAGGGTGGACATGCTTCACATTGATATCTACTAACAAGTGTCCGGGTACTTTTTTTTTTGTTTTTTCATTTATTGAATTTCAATTCCCCCCGAAGGGGGCGGGCTGGCAGCAGCTTAGTATGCCGCTCTTCAGCCGACAGATTTTGTGACAAAGATCAAGAGGACAAATAATAAAAAACAGGCGATAAAATCGGAGACTTAGAGAGTAACAAGGCGAAAAGAAATCGTGGAACTTAAAACAACAACACAGGGATGATGACGCTAGTAAAAATACAAACGAAGCAGACAGGGAAAACAATAGACAATTAAAAAAACACGGCGGCAGTCTGGATTCTGTTCGCAAAGAACATAAAATTCACACCAAGCGACAGCATGGTTTCTGTTCGCAACACGAGAAAGACAAACAACACTGAATAGTCACTGGAACACTGCACGAAAAAGTTGGCAAATGTGACACCACAGTCGAGAGCAGGTGGGGGGAAACTGGACAGAAGATGGGAAAACAAAAAAGGGGGGAAAGGAGAGGAAAAGGGAAGGGGGGAGCCGGGAAAGGAGCTGAAGGAGGATGAGGACCCATAAGAGGGGTGGGGGGCAGACGCGACAGGGAGTGGGGTAGGCAGAGGAGGGGAATACAAAAGGACTGGGGGGGAGAAGGGAGGTAGGGAGAGGTTTAGTGGGGAGAAAACAGGACGGAAGGGGGGGGGGAGAGGGAGCCCAGGGAAAGGACAGAGGAGAGGAGGGGGATTGAGGATCAGAGTTGATAGGAAGGATAAATGGAGGGAGAGAGGGCATCATCCGGGAGGGGGAGTTGACGGAAGCCACCTCGGGAAAGGAGATGAAGGGTGTAGAGATGGAGGGTAGGGGGGACACAACAGTGAAGACGTGGCAGGGGGCAGGGACGGGAGAGGAGAGGAGCAACCAGGGGGTGAGGGGGTTCAAGACGGCGGGAGGTGTAGAGGATGCGGATATGTTCGAGGAATAGGAGCAGATGGGGGAAAGGAATGAGATCATAGAGGATCCGCGTGGGGGACGGGAGGCGGATACGGAAGGCGAGGCGGAGTGCATGATGCTCAAGGATCTGGAGGGACTGATAGAATTTGGGGGGGGGGGGGGGGCAGATATCCAGGCAGGACTGGCATAACAGAGGACCGGGTACTTTTGACCAGGTGGTGTATATAAAAGACGAAGACTCCTTTTGTATCCCGCCTGGAAGGCGGCGCGTGGGTAGGAGCAGGAGCAGGAAAAGGTAATACACGTCGGTACTGCAAGAAAGTGCTTTACTGGTGCATGAATATTTACAGAGGCATACATAACTTAGTGCGTGGGTGCGGAGCTCAAGCGGAGTGTGACGGCCGTCTGCTCTTCATCAAAATGGGCAGACAATGGAGCGGAGCTCGTATATCTGCACAGCACCGACTAGAGGGCGCTGTCGTCGGTCTGTCGTAGTGCCAAACTATAACTTTAATGCGCCGTGGCATCGTTGCTATCGATACCACAACTCCTGCGTTGTTATACGTATGCAACATGTAAATATGGTTGGCACGAGGACGGTGTCCTCTTAAAAAGAACCATCAGGCCCTCTCCACTGACGTACTTCATAGTGAACCGTCACTTGAGAATTGTTTACCTGGCATAAATCCCGACTGCGGTGAATAGAAACGTTTGTAAAGGCCCACGCGGAAAATCTTGTTCTTTCTAAAACACTGCAGCACTGTGGATGCAAGTAAATAGAAAACAGTCCTATGGTCCATTTTACACTTGGCTTCGATGTCAAAAAGAACAAAAAATCTTGACGAAAAATTTCAAAACATTAGCATATCTTTGGCTAAGGAAATATGTATGTTAATGTGTATCTGCAGACACCTGAAACAATATTTAGAAATCAATACGTAAGCTTGAGTTCTTGCGCGTGGGCGCCACAGCCTCCATAAATTCGAAGAATTACGTGGTTTCCACCAGGCTGTTGTTTTAGAATAGTACGAACAGTGTGTGGCATATGTCTTCTGTCTTCTGCCGATTACGAGGACGTTGTATCCACATGTTATGCACTTAATAATGAAATGGTTCAAATGGCTCTGAGCACTATGGGACTCAACTTCTGAGGTCATTAGTCCCCTAGATCTTAGAACTAGTTAAACCTAACTAACCTAAGGACATCACACACATCCATGCCCGAGGCAGGATTCGAACCTGCGACCGCAGCGGTCTCGCGGTTCCAAACTGCAGCGCCCAGAACCGCACGGCCACTTCGGCCGGCACTTAATAATGAGCAAGCCTCGAAACTATCCAGCACTTATAATGAAACTGTTGTCTTGACTACAAAAATATTTATTTTATTCCTTTCTTACTCGTCGTCAAAGGAACAGAATATTGGAAGCGGTAGCTTACTTTCACTAAGCATAAGTGTTTACTAATGTTCGATTTTAAAACAACAGGCTTTCTCAAATACATTGCGCCTATTTACTGTATTCTCTTTGTATCGTTTCTAATTGTAAGATCAGTGTTACACTGTTGATTTTTGACAAATCTTTCATAAAAGCTAGGACCACGGTCTAACTAGTATAAAAAATCAAATAAGCTACCCCAGTACACCATCAAAGATTTTTTAAAACGTGTTTCGTGAAAGATATTTCACGGAAACTGTTGCAGTGTAATACAGAGCTAAGCATCTTAAATTAACGCGTAAAATCATTTTTCTTCATAAATAAAGCTGACATGTTGACTTACGAGAAAAGGTATTTTTAACGATAGTTGTTTAGTCTACTGCATCTTTGACCCAAAAAGCCAAATCATTTATTGCTTTCATATATTTGGTCTTCTTCTAGAACACTAACAAGTAAACTATCCAAGTCCTCATGCATCCTTCACAATATATCACGGAAACAAAGCATTAAAGCTGAAGAAGAGAGACAATCCACCGAGCTAGCGCGAGACTCAAACAGCTCTACCCTATGCTCAACAGGCGTAGCACACTGAACAGAAGGGTGTCGAGGTCCATGTACATGACACTTATTCGACCCCTGATGACGTACGCTGCTCCTGTCTGGGGATACGCTGCGCCCACACGCCTGCGCCGTCTGCAGTTCATACAAAACAAAGCACTCAAAATCATAAGCAATGCTCCACGATAAACACGCATCGCGGACCTTCACCGGGAATACGGACTTGAGACTCTCAAAGAGGTAATCCACAAACCCACCACAAGACTGTACAGAAACTCCAGACATTCGCAGAACCCGTTTATTATGAATCTGGGGAACTACGACCAAAACCATAGATGGAAACATAAAAGACCAAAAGACATACTTGTAAGGACCCAACATCTATGGCCAAGCGCACGCAAACACAACGGTACAGGTGAGCCCCTGTTAATCAGACGCCATTACTGGATATCCAGCTGGAATACGCTGCCGAATAACTGGCACCACACAGGGAAGCCGTATCGTACACTGTATGCACACAAGCTCCACACATCTCCCACACAGTGAGATGATCTATGGCCGATCTCCCACTACTATATAACGATCTTGATTGTTCCAGGAATGTAGCGGCTGCAGCAACTGGGATACATCGCCATCGTTTGCCACGGTAATGATGCATGATACCCATACTAACAAATCCAACCTTGCATGAACTATCGCAGCTAGTAAGCCACTACTGCTCTTACTACCCATCCCACTGTCGCAGAGGTTTTTTTCCCGCGGCACGAGCCTTCGCACTTTTTTCCCTCTGCTCTTCAAATCGCTACCCTCACTCGCGTTTCGTCCACTATCTATCACCTGATAATGACCGTGTTAATGCGTAGTCTTACCCAGACGCACGGATAAGATCACGGCCCAGCATCCTGTGATCCATTTACTAGATAACTAACATGTTGACGGAGGTGACAGTAGAACTTTTGGTTTGGTCACCACGTTGGTGCGGGCGTGGAGGGGCCCCATCTCTATTTAGACACTCTATTACTATCCAGAATGAGATTTTCACTCTGCAGCGGAGTGTGCGCTGCAGAGTGAAAATCTCATTCTGGAAACATCCCCCAGGCTGTGGCTAAGCCATGTCTCCGCAATATCCTTTCTTTCAGGAGTGCTAGTTCTGCAAGGTTCGCAGGAGAGCTTCTGTAAAGTTTGGAAGGTAGGAGACGAGATACTGGCAGAAGTAAAGCTGTGAGTACCGGGCGTGAGTCGTGCTTCGGTAGCTCAGATGGTAGAGCACTTGCCCGCGAAAGGCAAAGGTCTCGAGTTCGAGTCTCGGTCGGGCACACAGTTTTAATCTGCCAGGAAGTTTCGATCTATTACTATGAATCACAGCGACGATAACAGGCTGACTTCCAATGTTAATAGACGCCGGACGATTTGGCCGAGCTGTTCTAGGCGCTTCAGTCTGGAACCGGCGCGACTGCTGCGGTCGCAGGTTCGAATCCTGACTCGGGCATGTATGTGTGTGATGTCCTTAGGTTAGATAGGTTTAAGTAGTTGTAAGTTCTAGGGGACTGATGACCTCAGATGTTAAGTCCCATAGTTCTCAGATCCACTTTGTTAACAGACGACGCAACTTCCTCCTCCAGACGGTGCCAACATCAAAACATTGCCTCTGGGACCCTTGCCTTCGGTGCTCCTCCGTCCTGTTTCGCTCCTCTCCATTCACGGGCTGTGTGAAATTTTTGACATTCCGTTGTTTGACGTCCTAGACCTATTTTATGGGATGTTGCGACTAGACACTTCCTAGATGTTACGGTAAGCAGCTCTATGTGGTACGATGTTTGAAGACTACAGTAAGAATAGTGCCTACTGAGCTTCCTGAACCTCGGCTGATTGCACAACCGTTCGAGACCGGCTGGAACTGGTCTTCCCGTTACAATTGGTCCCGCCTCAGCATCGCTCCCTGGAGTAGAGGACGCGGCAACAGAGCCGGAACCCAGTCCGGTTGTAGTGTTTGGCTGCTGGAGTGGGGTTGGGAGGGCGGCCGCGCATGCGCACTGTGACTCCACGCCCGCGTCGCGGGAGCGAATACCGCCAGTTTCTTACCGTGCGCGCCACGCTGCGGTCGTCAGTCGAACTGCCCACGCGAGTGCCGCGTCGTACTTGTGTTGTTTACATCGGCGTCGCCGGCGCTCAGGAATTCCTGGAGGAGCAGCAGCGGCCGAACGGAACTCGTGGGTGGAGGCACTGCTGTAAGTACGGTCGAATGCGCCCACGTCGGAGAATGCGAGAAGTTTGCTCGGCGCTCTATGCCACGAGTGCGAGAGAAAGTCTGTCCTCTCGGAATGCCGCTGTTCGCGCACTCTTCTCCGCAGTAATGTTTGCTGCCCAAGGAGGCGTCTGTTAGAAGTGACCATTCCCTCCATTTTTCAAGACAAAATTGTAGCATGTAACAGAAAGCTGTGGTAACCATTTATAACATATGTCTGTCGAACAACTGACACGATTTCCGTGAAATATGAAGTGAAAGGATAGTCTTTTCACCAATTTAGAGGACAACCATTCTGCGGCTGGAAGTAGGTGAAAAGCTGAAGGAGATGTAACTCTCGGAGACGTCAGTGTTGTCCGTGAGAATAGGCATGCAGACGGGTGAAGCCTTCGGCTTAAATAAGGAAAAAATGACTGCAGCTAGTAGGTTATATTGTCACTGAAAATGAGACAACCACCGTACAAATACAAGTTACCAATGGCGCACCGCAATGAAATACAGCACTTTTGAGGTGCGTGCCAGGAAATTTGTAACACTTTAAACATGAGACGCTGCCACAAATTGTCACCAGTTATATTTCCCGAGAGCTAGAAGGACATTCACAGTGTTAACGAGTCAAATCCATGTTCAGGAAATTAGCGTTGGGAGCTGATGGGAACACCACATCGTTGTCCTCCGATCTGCTATGTAAGTGTCAGATATGTGTCGGTGTTATGTGTATAAATGCGATATGTACAGTGTAATATTAGGTTTTCTTTGTTGCCGATGAAGAAAAACTTCTTTTATATGGAAGTATATGGCTAAGAAACCACGAAGATTTAGTTCAGCCGCCTAATCGGAAAAGGCTTTCCTTCCTCCTCTGACAGTGGCCCCTTTGCTCACAGTGAGTTCGTGAGAAGTGAATCTGTCGATTGTAAGTGACTTTACTTTACTGAGTCTGTCCGCAGTGATCGCTTCCCGAGCACGGTGTCCCGGGTTCGATTCCCAGCGGGGTCAGGGATTTTCACCTGCCTCGAGATGACTGTTTGTGTTGTCCTAATCATTTCATCATCATTCGGGCAAGTGGCAAGATTGGACTGAGCAAAGGTTGGGACTTTGTACGGGCGCTGATAACCGCGCAGTTGAGCGCCCCACAATCCAATCATCATCATCATCATCATCATCATCATCTACTGAGTCTGTACAAGGTGGCGCATGAAAAATTGGTCCCGAGTAAACACTCCTCGCCAGTTACACATGAATTGTTGATCGGAACGAGCAGGCACAACAAGGAATAGACAAACATGTAATAATTAAATAATAAAGAAATACAGATAAGCTAATGCAGAGATCTGTATTTACTAAACTGGTCAGATCTTTTACATTACGTTAGGTGCTGAAAATGACCTCCTTGAGCTTAACATGCTAATATATATTATGGCCAACTGTGCTTCATCAGTGCTCAAAATGTCATTACGAATATTGCCCTTCAAGTATTCGAACGTTACTGCGTTATTTGCGTACACTTTTAGGCTGCCCCACAGATAAAAGTGCCAAGTGCTTAGGTCCGGAGAACGCGGCGGGCACTACCATGTGCTGACGGTCCTTTCTTCTGTGAGTCTTTCATGAATTCGTATGACTGACTCGCGTGTAGTGTGACAGATCGCCCCCATCCTGTTGAAAGATTGCTTATGTACGTTCAATGGGGCTCAACTGTGCCTAAAATTCCCCAAAGATTGGCGTATACACAACACCGCTTACTGTTGGTTCAAGAAATATGGGATTCACCGTCCGACTCCCTGACACGGAACACCACACTCCGATTTTTTTCCTCAGTGACGAGGTTGCTCATAATCGATAGGTAGTTTTTGTTGACCAGTATCTGGTGTTCCGGGTGGAACCAGACTTCATCATTCACGAAATACAGAAGCGGATCCAACGGTTTGAAACAGCCATATACAGCAATTCACACGTTTTGTCTTATCTTCTTCCATCAGTTCTTGGAACCATGTCATTTTGTTGGGCTTCATCCATGTACGGTGTAAAGCACGGCCGGCCGGGGTGGCCGAGCGGTTCTAGGCGTTACAGACTGGAACCGCGCGACCGCTACGTTCGCAGGTTCGAATCCTGCCTCGGGCATGGATGTGTGTGATGTCCTTAGGTTGGTTAGGTTTAAGTAGTTCTATGTTCTAGGGGACTGATGACCTCAGAAGTTAAGTCCCATAGTGCTCTGAGCCATTTGAACCATTTTTTTGTAAAACCCGTTGACAAGGCCAAAGCCAATTTACGTGTCTACTTCTTTGGACTCTGGACCATTGTTTCGTGCTCCAATACTCGAGATCACAGGAGGTGTACGAACGGACGGCGCTCGATTCTTTTCTTCGTTTGCATCTGACCCTACAGTACGCCTCTTCGTCACAAAATCCGGTAGACTGCTCTTTCTGGTATGGAAACGCCAGGGAACTTCTTTGCAAAAATCTCCCGCGTTTCCTTAAATGAGTCGATAGAAACGCAAGTCTCCACTGTTGCGATTCGTTCTTGAAAAGCATACCTCTTGCTGAGATATTAACTTCAGAGTCTTACGCAAGGTACAACCGCTTTCGTATTGACAATACAAGTCGTAGTCGCAACAGCTTCAATACAACAGATGACATTGGCGGGCGACAGTGAGCATTCTAGTATTCGCGGCGGTTTTTCGTGCTCCATCCTGTATAATTTGTGACACTACTGTGCTCTACGATGACACCTCTCGAATGGCGTCAAAGACTCGCCCAGCTTTCGCCTCCCCGTACGTTAAACGGATCTCCATAAACAGTGTTACGTGCCTTCATTCCAGGAAACACTGCGGAGAGGATAGGAATTTAACCTGTCCCATTATCGCAATATGTGGTGATCAGGAATAATACGTCACTAACTCTCCTTCCATAACTGGCAAAATACTAGTGATGAAAATTTCTTCCACCACCAGGATTCAAACCGTCTATCTGAGGGTCGAGCGTCAATGCGCAGTCGTGCAAACGGCCTTGGCGCACACACGAAGAAAAGTTATTATGATCGATTACAGTGGAAGACAACGGGAAAGAAAACTTCGAGGGAAAAGAAAACGATAGTCATTCCTTTTGAAGAAACCACGGACACGGGGGGGTTCAGCCATGGATATTGTGATTCCGTCACGACAATTAATGTTCCTTTCTTAGGGGACAAAAAGTCATTTAAAGAGAACAAAAGACTGCTGCGGTGTGCGGTGAGCAAGCTTTCCGTTTAAACTCTCTCCACGGAAACTCCAACCTCGATGCCGACCTAACGTCGCATTCTGTCATTATGACTGAGAAAGCTTTCACTCTTTCACTTGCTTTGAGTTTCAACGCGAAAAAGCCATCCATAAATTGTGCAGTGAATATCAATTTGTGAGTCCTATCCCTTAACTCAAGAGGTGTGGTCTCTCAGACTGCGCGAAAATTTTCGAAGTCGCTCTCCAAGGCCAGTTGTGGAATGCTTCTATACTCCCTCTACCCACCTTAAATTGCGAAGCCTACGATGTTTTGTTGTCGGTTGTGTTATCGCCTTCTGTGTTTATTGTTGACACGTGTTATTGATAGGTGTTGGAGTCTCCTAGACCGCACCTAGTGAACTACGTACCTCTTTTCTTCGGTACCGTGTAGCTCAAAATGTGTTGGCACGAATGTGTCATTTTCAGCTTTGCCGAGTTTTATGAAATTGTTAGTCGGTCTATCGAGGAAGGTGATAGTGGTATAGATCAAGAAATGAAACAGACGACGATTTTACATTAACCATTCAGAGGAAGAACTTCAGTATAGTTGTGCTGGGGATCTGTCTGTTTCTTCAATGAAATGCTTAAAGTGCCTCATAAAATCAATTTGTTCAATTGTGTGTGAAATCTTATGGGACTGGAATCACTCAACAGAGGAAAGTCCACTGGACCTGACGGGATATCAATTCGATTCTACACAGAGTACGCGAAAGAATTTGCCCCCCTTCTAACAGCCGTGTACCGCAAGTCTCTAGTGGAATGCAAGGTTCCTAATGATTGGAAAAGAGCACAGGTAGTCGCAGTCTTCAAGAAGGGTCGTCGAGCAGATGCGCAAAACTATAGACCTATATCTCTGACGTCAATCTGTTGTAGAATTTTAGAACATGTTTTATGCTCGAGTATCATGTCGTTTTTGGAATCCCAGAATCTACTATGTAGGAATCAACATGGATTCCGGAAACAGCGATCGTGTGAGACCTAACTCGCTTTATTTCTTCATGAGACCCAGAAAATATTAGATACAGGCTCCCAGGTAGATGCTATTTTTCTTGACTTCCGGAAGGCGTTCGATACAGTTCTGCACTGTCGCCTGATAAACAAAGTAAGAGCCTACGGAATGTCAGACCAGCTGTGTGGCTGGATTGAAGAGTTTTTAGCAAACAGAACACAGCATGTTGTTATCAATGGAGAGACGTCTACAGACGTTAAAGCAACCTCTGGCGTGCCACAGGGGAGTGTTATGGGACCATTGCTTTTCACAATATATATAAATGACCTAGTAGATAGTGTCGGAAGTCCCATGCGGCTTTTCGCGGATGATGCTGTAGTGTACAGAGAAGTTGCAGCATTAGAAAATTGTAGCGAAATGCAGGAAGATCTGCAGCGGATAGGCACTTGGTGCAGGGAGTGGCAACTGACCCTTAACATAGACAAATGTAATGTATTGCGAATACATAGAAAAAAGGGTCCTTTATTGTATGATTATATGATAGCGGAACAAACACTGGTAGCAGTTACTTCTGTAAAATATCTGGGAGTATGCGTGCGGAACGATTTGAAGTGGAATGATCATATAAAATTAATTGTTGGTAAGGCTGGTACCAGGTTGAGATTCATTGGGAGAGAAGATCCAAAGAAGAGCGGCGCGTTTCGTCACAGGGTTATTTGGTAAGCGTGATAGCGTTACAGAGATGTTTAGCAAAGTCAAGTGGCAGACTCTGCAACAGAGGCGCTCTGCATCGCGGTGTAGCTTGCTGTCCAGTTTTCGAGAGGGTGCGTTTCTGGATGAGGTATCGAATATATTGCTTCCCCCTACTTATACCTCCCGAGGAGATCACGAATGTAAAATTAGAGAGATTAGAGCGCGCACGGAGGCTTTCAGACAGTCGTTCTTCCCGCGAACCATACGCGACTGGAGCAGGAAAGGGAGGTAATGACAGTGGCACGTAAAGTGCCCTCCGCCACACACCGTTGGGTGGCTTGCGGAGTATAAATGTAGATGTAGATGTAGACTTAACTGCTAAGATCATCAGTCCCTAAGCTTACACACTACTTAGCCTAAGTTATCCTAAGGACAAACACACACACACACACACACACACCCATGCCCGAGGGAGGACTCGAACCTTCGACGCGGGGAGCCGCGCAGACCGTGCCAATACGCCTAAGACCGCGCGGCTATCCCGCGCGGCAGGTCGGGTAAAATAGTCACTTTAAGGGAAACTGATTTTTCACCCAACCACGATTATAGATTGAAGCTTACAGCTTTCTCATTTGTAGCTAAAAATCGTTACATTGTAATATATCACACCAAATATTTTTAAATGAAAATAATAATACATTCGAACAAAATGCATTTTTCCGAAAGCGTGCATGAATGCCCACGTTTCCCTAAGAGAGCAGTGTGGCCACAGCTAATGCAACAGGTTTTCTGATTTTCAGACATATTATCTAGGTGTCTTGACTCCTTAGTATCCGAAACAATACCAACAGACTGCAGTTGATCGTTTTCAAAAGGATTCTTGTATTGGGCTAAGTATAACAGAACAGAGACGGTTTTAAATAATTCAAGGCTTAGAACGATGGAATAATAGCTTTGCATTTGAAAATGTTTAGAAATCAGTCTGATGTGTAGTATTATAGGTGGTACAAGCTTGCACAGGATAGAGTAGCATGGAGAGCTGCAGCAAACCAGTCTCTGGACTGAAGAGCACAACAACAATGGAAGTAACTCAATTCTTATTAGCGTGAAGACTTTTGTCACCTTTTCCGACGAATAGTGTGGCAAAAAAAAAAATGGCTCTGAACACTATGGGACTTAACATCTGAGGTGATCAGTCCCCTAAACTTAGAACTACTTAAACCTAACTAACCTAAGGACATCACACACATCCATGCCCGAGGCAGGATTCGAACCTCCGACTATAGCAGCAGCGCAATTCCGGACTGAAGCGTCTAGAACCGCTCGGCTACAACGGCCGGCCAGTGTGGCAATTTTTGTCGATCAGACTCCATAACAGCATTAGTGGTACACAGATGAAACTATCAGACCAAAAGAAGCAACAAGGAACTGCATTTGTAGGTAAAAGGATGTTGTTCAAACACTGATATTGTAAAGAAGTATTGCTCTGTGTATAAGTGAGATAGCGAGAATAACGTAAGTGAATTAACTGGCATCAAACAACTGAAAATTGCGAAATTTTTTATTAAAACGTAATGGAACAAGCTTTCTCTGTCGGACTCACTGACAACAGTGATCACATGTATCAGAACTAGTCTGATAATTTCTCGGCAGGCAGCAGCACTGTACCGGGCAAAACATATGTAATGGCCACTTTTCCCACCTTCCCTATTACTACGCGTACTGTCATTTACCACTTTTCAAAAGCAACGAGAGAACTATATTTTTTTGGTAAAAATCATTACATTGTTTTTCAAAGTAATCATCTTTGAAATTAATACTCTTTTGAATACATTCGAACCACTTCTAGAAACATTTCTTTTCCAATCTGATGTAGGTACAGTACCTCAAAAACATGGTTTTGGAAGCAAGCAACAGCTTCTTCAGTTGATGAAAATTATAGTCTACGCATTTTTTGTTTTAATAAGGGAACAGAACACGTCGTTAGGAGGTAAATCAGGTGAATACGGACAACGAGACATTAAACTGACCACTTAGTATAGCTAATAATCAATTGCTTTCACCGTGTGACGGCTGGCATTATCATTAGGAAGAATGATGTGACATTTCGGTTGTTTTTCCTGCATTGATGACTTGTTACAAAAAAAACTGTTCTATACCATTCAGGTTTAACCGTAGTTGGATTGCCTACACACAGCAGTGGCCGTGATTATGGTACGTGTATGGAAAGAAACCATCGATCATTTTGCTGGAAGTTCCACATTTCTTGGTTTCGACTCATCTTCGAAGATGCAAACAATTGACCTGTGCTCAGTTTTCAGTTAGTAGGAACATATCAAAGTTTGGTATGCCGTTACATGTTGTATACGGATTTTGCAGTTCCTCGCTCGATATTTTAAGCAATTCCTTCCGCCAGCCGAGACGAGCCCGTTTTTGAGGTTCCGTCAAATTATGGGAAATCCGTGGGGGAACAGGTGTTGTTCACAGCTAAAATTTTCGTGCAAAACCGTGTCTTCTGTAGTCTGCGGTATGCCCAACGTTGCCTCTAACTAGTGATAAGTCAAACTGGATCGTCTTCAAAATAGGACTGACGGAGTAAATCGAAAAAGTTCAAAGAAAGGCAGCACGTTTTGTACTATCGCAAAATATGGGAGAGAGTGTCAAAGAAATGATACAGGATTTGGGCTGGAAATCATTAAAAGAAAGGCGTTTTTCGTTGCGACGGAATCTTCTCACGAAATTCCAACTACCAACTTTCTCCTCCGAACGCGAAAATATTTTGTTGACACCGACCTACATAGGGAGGAATGATCACCACGGTAAAATAAGGGAAATCAGAGCTCGTACGGAAAGATGCAGGTGTTCGTTCTTTCCGCGCGTTATACGAGATTGGAAAATAGAGAATTGTGAAGGTGGTTCGATGAACCCTCTGCCAGGCACTTAAATGTGATTTGCAGAGTATCCATGTAGATGCAGATGTTGCCGACATCATCGATGCATACACATGTTCAGAAAAAAAAGAATACCTTGAACGACTATTGATAGGACGTTCATATTCACAGGAAAGTGCGAATGCAGCAATTTCCCGGATAGATGCATCACATTCTCTCATGCCAATAATGCACTTTCTCTCAACCTCAGTGATTTGACGGTACGGTTCGCGCGTACGTCTGCGAGGCTCCCTGCACGTCTGTGCAAATCACACTGATCTATTACCTTTTCCTGCAGAACTTACTAATGTACATGTCCTATGTATATAAAGTCTCTCTCTGTTCTTTCAATATCCTCGTTTTTTTTCTGAACGTGAATATATGTTGGAAGAGCAACAGATTTTAGTCGAACTTCACAAGTGTGTTCATTTCTCTACAAGACGTAGCGATATACACAATCCTCCCCGTCAGTAAAAAACGTATCAAATCTCTGAACAGAAAAACGCGGCAGGAGACTGTAATTTCCGATATGTGTAGAAGATATGTATTCGCAGATAAAATTCGTCGTAAATAATTCAGCAGAATTTGAGAAGAATACCGACGTTCACACCTAGAACAGTAGCAGGAAAGAAAACGTTTTTACTAATTATGTGAGCTCTCAGTGGCTCGAAACTAGTTCAGGGTGCATAAACAAAAACTTTTGATCATTTGGTCATTAAGATAAAACGTGTGACAGGCAGTAAAGCAATTTTTTAAACCTTTCCTTTAAATCATTTCTTCTGGACAGCTCCTTGTATTTCATAGACAAATTTTTATTTAAAAGCCGGTCTACATCTACATTTATACTCCGCAAGCCACTCAACGGTGTGTGGCGGAGGGCACTCTACGTGCCACTGTCATTACCTCCCTTTCCTGTTCCAGTCGCGTATGGTTCGCGGGAAGAACGACTGCCGGAAAGCCTCCTTGCGCGCTCGAATCTCTCTAATTTTACATACGTGATCTCCTCGGGAGGTATAAATAGGGGGAAGCCATATATTCGATACCTCATCCAGAAACGCACCCTCTCGAAACCTGGACAGCAAGCCACACCGCGATGCAGAGCGCCTCTCTTGCAGAGTCTGCCACTTGAGTTTGCTAAACATGTCCGTAACGCTATCACGCTTACCAAATAACCCTGTGATGAAACGCGCCGCTCTTCTTTGGATCTTCTCTATCTCCTCTGTCAACCTGACCTGGTACGGATCCCACACTGATGAGCAATAAGTGTAGGTCGAACGAGTGTTTTGTAAGCCACCTCCTTTGTTGATGGACTACATTTTCTAAGGACTCTCCCATGAATCTCAACCTGGCATCCGCCTGACCAACATTTAATTTTATATGATCATTCCACTTCAAATGCCGGCCGCGGTAGTCTCGCGGTTCTAGGCGCGCAGTCCGGAACCGTGCGACTGCTACGGTCGCAGGTTCGAATCCTGCCTCGGGCATGGATGTGTGTGATGTCTTTAGGTTAGTTAGGTTTAAGTAGTTTTAAGTTATAGGGGACTGATGACCACAGCTGTTAAGTCCCATAGTGCTCAGAGCCATTTGAACCATTTGACCCACTTCAAATCGTTCCGTACGCATACTCCCAGATATTTTACAGAAGTAACTGCTACCAGTGTTTGTTCCGCTATCATATACAATAAAGGATCCTTCTTTCTATGTATTCGCAATGCATTACATTTGTCTATGTTAAGGGTCAGTTTCCACTCCCTGCACCAAATGCCTATCCGCTGCAGATCTTCCTGCATTTCGCTACAATTTTCTAATGCTGCAGCTTCTCTGTATACTACAGCATCATCTGCGAAATGCCGCATGGAACTTCCGACGCTATCTACTAGATCATTTATATATATTGCGAAAAGCAATGGTCCCATAACACTCCCCTGTGGCACGCCAGAGGTTACTTTAACATCTGTAGACGTCTCTCCATTGAGAACAACATGCTGTGTTCTGTTTGCTAATAACTCTTCAATCCAGCCACACAGCTGGTATGATATTCCGTAGGCTCTTACTTTATCAGGCGACAGTGCGGAACTGTATCGAACGCCTTCCGGAAGTCAAGGAAAATGACATCTACCTGGGAGCCTGTATCTAATATTTTCTGGGTCTCATGAACAAATAAAGCGAGTTGGGTCTCACACGATCGCTGTTTCCGGAATCCATGTTGATTCCTACAGAGTAGATTCTGGGTTTCAAGAAATGACATGGTACGCGAGCAAAAGACATGTTCTAAAATTCTACAACAGATCGAAGTCAGGGATATAGGCCTATAGTTTTGCGCATCTTCTCGACGACCCTTCTTGAAAACTTGAACTACCCGTGCTCTTTTCCAATTATTTGGAACCTTCCGTTCCACTAGAGACTTGCGGTACACGGCTGTTAAAAGAGGGACAAGTTCTTTCGCGTACTCTGTGTAGAATCGAATTTGTATCCCAGTCGCCTTTAAATAAGAAAACACACTAATTGTAAGTGTAGTTGCTTGAGTAGGACATAAAGTATATGTTCAGAAATGTTAAATTGAGAAGAGTGTGCCTATGATGAACGTAAATGTGCAGCGTGTAGCCACCCACATCAGTTAATCATGTATACATATCATGTAAAGTGAGTCCCACATCATTTCGTAATAAAAAAGAAAAAAAAATCGTTGAACTGTTTCGTGAAACGTGTCACTCACTGGTCATACCGGACTGTAGAGTCCATTACCGCAGCAACGCATTTTCGCCACCTGTCCCTGTCTTGGGCTATTTCCTTCCATTCACCTTCAGTGCCTAGGCTCCTTAAATCAGCCTTCACATTGTCCTCCCACCTACGCCTCGGTCTCCCCACAGAACGTTTTCCCTCTAAGTGCCCTACCAGTACTTTGCGCGCTGCCCTGCCCTCATCCATTCGAGCTACGTGACCCGCCCATCGCAGCCTACGTGATTTAATAATACTGATTATGTCAGGGCTTGAATAGAGTTTGTGAACCTCTTCGTTACGCAGTTTTCGCCACTCTCCCCTAATGTCAAGCCTTTTTGCTCCGAAAATTTTCCTCAAAATTTTGTTTTCAAATACTCTAAACGGTTTCTTATTTTGCACAGTGAGAGACCAAGTCTCTCACCCATACAGCATAACTGGTAGAATAATAGTTTTGTATATTCTAGTCTTTAAATTCCTAGACAATATCCGTGATGAAAGTAACCTATTCAGTGAGAAGTAGCACGCATTTCCCGCCCGTAATCTCTTCTTCAGTTCGGATTCAATCTCATTTCTCGAAGTGATGTCCACGCCTAGATACTTAAATGTGTTCACTTTTTCAAACTGCATGTCTCCAACTCTTAACATTTCCTGATCTACTGCTGTTGGCATTCTAGTAGTAACCAGGTATTAAGCTTTGCCTTCACTTATCCTTAGACCTACCTCTTTACTAGCCTTGATTAACGCATTCGCATTTGCTGTTACAGATTCTTTCCTATGATGTTTAGATCATCTGCATACCCTAATATCTTAATATTTCCATTTAACTCCACACACTCTGAATTATCTGCTGCCATTCGTACAATATATTCTAGGACTAAATTAAAAAGTGGCGGAGGCAGGGCATGTGCCTACTTATGTCCGTTCTTTATTACAGTTTCTTCTAACTCCAATTTCCCCACGCGTACTCTACCTTTTGTGTTTTTCAAACTCGCTTCTATAAGTGTAACATACTTGTGCAACGTGTAAGTAACTAAATTTCATATCACGGCTCGTTAGAAGACAGGACATGAAAGACTCGATTAACATGAGATCCACTGCCAGAGATGAATCCACAATCCGGATGGGCGGGGTTCAAATTGCCGGTAGCTCGGCAGTGCAGGTTCGTGTTTTCTCCCGCGGTGACCTCAATTCAATCGCTTGAAGGCGGCGCCACGTGAACCTAATTCTGCAAGCACGGAGCGTGAGTAGTCCTAAAGATGAGTACAGTTGTCCGGGGAGGGGGAAGCGGGCAGGGGGGGGGGGGGGGAGGGGATGTGCTGACAGCTGCCGGCCACGCCGCGCAACTGAATGAGCCAGTGTTGCCCTGGGCTTGCAATACAAGTGACTCAGCGTCTTCGTCACGGTATAGTGCAAGTCAGTACGAAATCCTTACCGGGTTCTCAACGAACTCAACACAGCCAGACGCTACAAGACAGGCGTTTTGCATCACGGAGAGGTTTGCTATTTAAATACTGCGATCACACAGGCCATATTTTATGGCAATGTGCGGCCGCAGTGGTATTGCCATCAACATTGCTGCAATATGCGGCAATATCGTAGCATAGCTGGTCAATATTGCTGATGTCACAGGGTGTTCGCGGTTGTTGCCGACGTGTTTCCGACTTCTTTTCGGTGTTGTCCATCTGGTAGCCTGAGAAGTACACTACTGGCCATTAAAATTGCTACACCAAGAAGAACCGCAGATGTAAAACGGGTATTCATTGGACAAAAATATTATATTACAACTGACATGTGATTACATTTTCACGCAATTTGGATGCATAGATCCTGAGAAATCAGTACCCAGAATAACCACCTCTGGCCGTAATAACGGCCTTGATACGCCTGGGCATTGAGTCAGAGTTTGGATGGCGTGTACAGCTACAGCTGCCCATGCAGCTTCAACACGATACCACAGTTCATCAAGAGTAGTGACTGGCGTATTGTGACGAGCCAGTTGCTCGGCCACCATTGACCAGACGTTTCCAGTTGGTGAGAGATCTGGAGAATGTGCTGGCCAGGGCGGCAGTCGATCATTTTCTGTATCCAGAAAGGCCCGTACAGGACCTGCAACATGCGGTCGTGCAGTATCCTGCTGAAATGTAGGGTTTCGCAGGGATCGAATGAAGGGTAGAGCCACGGGTCGTAACACATCTGAAATGTGACGTCCACTGTTCAAAGTGCCGTCAATGCGAACAAGAGGTGACCGAGACGTGTAACCAATGGCACCACATACCATCACGCCGGATGATACGCCAGTATGGCGATGACGAATACACGCTTCCAATGTGCGTTCACGAAGTGCAGGCCAGAAGGCTAGAAACGAATACCAACAAAATACGGGTGTAGAGAACATACAGTGGAACAATAAACACTGGTAACACGACAGAATTTATACCCACGAGGCACAACGGTTTTGTACACCTGGACATGAAACGCCCTTCCATTGCACTTGTTTGTAGGTGCATTTTCATTTTCACGAGATTATTACGAGAAAGTATTTTTGCTGTCATCGAAAAACGTGCAGCAAAACAGCAATTGGTTTACATATCGTTCTCGTTTCTTCTGACATAAGCGGAGATATCTCTCCGGCGTAAGTGGAAAGGATCTGAAGAGTGATTGGCACACATTCTTACCTGGGTAGCTATCAACTTCGAGTTCGCCCGAATTACTGAGAATTTCTAATTACAGGTTGGATCGCATCATGGTATTATCCTCAATGCCAGACTGACAGGCACCAATTCGCTGTCCATTCCTCGTTAGCCTATTTCTGTATTGAAGTGCAGGCGCGAGAGACATGGTCGTTACTACAAGGCCAGAGATACTAGTCCACCTTGTCGTCGTAAATCAGTTGTACGTGCTCTGTGGCCCATAGAAAGACTCCCACACCATCTGCGGTTCTGCTATAATTTCCAGATTATGGAAGTTCATTTTACTGTTGGTTATCGGGTTTTCGACGGATTGGAGTGCACACTTTGAGCCCGACGCTGTAAGTACATTTCTATCTACAAGATTGCTCTGCAGTTTATACTAACGTTTTTGGCAGAAGTTTTTTGGAGCCACGTTCAGCAATCATTCGGTACGAACTATACCATTTATTTTAATACGATGGTCATTTTTCCATATGAATCAACACAATATTAAGGCATTCCGAGGAGAACATCGAAATTTCGCGAAAAGGTCTCGCCGCAACGAAAAACGCATCTGCTTTAACGACCGCTACGCCAACTCGCCCAGCATATCCGTGATTGTCTCTCCTCTGTTTCACGATAATACAAAACGAGTTGTCCTTCTCTGAACTTTCCTCGGTGTCCTCCGCCATTCGTGTGTGGTGAAGATCCCATAGTGTGCGCATCAATCCTCTACAAGAGGAAGGACAAGCGTTCGGTAGGCAGTCTCTTCAGAAGATTTCTTGGAGTCTTCCGAGTGTTGCGCCAAAGAAACCCTGTCTTTGGTTTGTCTTCCGGACATCATTTTCCATGCGATAGTTGCAGTTGAAGTTGTTCATAGCTGTAAAGGTATTACGTTGAAACGATTACTTTCGAATTTGTTGTTTTGTCGTGTAACCGAAATGTAACGGATACTTTTCAGTAGTCATGTGTAGTACGTCACACCTTTTAGGGTACCGTTCTTCCGTCCGAGTGGTAAGAACCCTGTTTCTCAGGAACGATTAGAAGGATCGAGTTCAAATTTATGTCATACAGTAAGGTCTATAGTCCCTTGGCGATGTAAAAATTTTAAGCTTGTAAGTCACTTCAGCCAAAAGATATGGCCAGTTAGGTCACATATTGTGACACTAGAAAACTCACAAATCAAAACCTGTAGGATACGTTCCGTTGATCTTGAATCATGAAATTTTCCAAGAAGTAAGGTTTCAGAGTAAAAGTAAGGGAAAGACCCGAAAGTGTTAATTGGTATTTATAACAAATGAAAAAAATATTTATTCTGCCATTTGTTATCCGACTTCAGACTTGAAATTAAAACATTCTCGAAAGTCTTGTAGTAAGTGGGACTGATACCTTGCCAGTATCAATGTCATAAAACGTAAATATCCTCTATTCCTGGAATGATATACATAATTAAGATTGTACGGAACCCTCAGCGCAAATATCGGCTATATCCTCGAACCCCGGCTTGATATACAAGGTGTACAACTATGCTTCCGCCGTTTGCCGATAGGTGGTGACAACGGTAAGCAGCGGTCGAAAGAAACAGATCATAGAAGGCCGGCAGTTAGTTTGGGCCTCGGTCAACAAACCTCATTCAAACATTAGTCGATTTGTGTCTGCTTCATAAAGTTGTCCTTGATTCAAAATTTCAGTTTACGAGCCTAATTTGCGGAATGTGTTACTGTTTTGTTTCAGTATGAAGAAAACAGCGGCCGAGTCTCATCGAATGCTCTCAAGTACGTATGGTAATGACGCTATTAGGGGAAAAAACGTGTTGTGAGTGGTTCCAACGCTTCAGGGACGGCGATTTTAACGCCGTAGACCGGCATTGTGGTGGAAGAGAAAATGTTTTCGAACGACCGTTTTAGACCCGTCTCCGGCCATTGGAGACATTGCTGAGTGAAGACTCGCGTCAAACTCAAGAAGAATTGGTACGATTAGTGGGAGTGACACAGTAATCCATTTCAAAACGTCTAAAGGCTATGGGCACGATTCAGAAAGAAGGAATTTGGGTCCCGTGTGAGCTGAAACCAAGAGACATTGAACGGCGTTTGTGTGTTTGTGAACAGTTGCTTAAGAGGCAAAACCGGAAGGTATTTCTGCATCACATTGTGACCAGGGACGAAAAATGGGTTCGTTATGATAACCCTAAACGCAAAAAACATGGGAATATATCAGCCATGCTTCCACGTCGACGGCCAAACCGAATATTCATGGCTCCAACATCATGCTCTGCATTTGGTGGATTTGGTGGGACCAGCTCGGCGTCGTGTACTGTGAAGTGTTAAATCCAAGTGAAACAATCACAGGTGCTCGTCATCGAACGACGGTTCAAACCCGTCTCCGCCCATCTTGATTTAGGTTTTCCGTGATTTCCCTAAATCGTTTCAGGCAAATGCCGGGATGATTCCTTTGAAAGGGCACGGCCGATTTCCTTCCCAATCCTTCCCTAGTCCGAGTTGTCCTCCGTCTCTAATGACTTTGTTGTAGGCGGGACGTTAAACACTAACCTCCTCCTCCACCTCCTCGTTATCGAACGAAATTAATGCGTGTGAGCAGAGCATTAAAAGACTAACGGCCGCAATACAGCGAGAGGTACGATAAAGTGATTTTCCAGCACGACAACGCTCGACCCCATGTTGCAAAAGAGGTCAAAACGTACTTGGAAACGTTAAAATGGGAAGTCCTACCCCACTCGCCGTATTCTCCGGACATTGCTCCCTCTGACTATTACCTGTTTAGGTCAATGGCGCATGGCCTGGCTGACCAACACTTCCGATCTCATGAAGAAGTCACAAATTGGATTGATTCGTGGATCGCTTCAAAAGATGAACAGTTTTTTCGACGCGGTATTCTTACACTGCCCGAAATATGGGAGAAAGTAGTGGCCCGCGATGGAAAATATTTTGAATGATACACGTGTAACCAATTTGTTTCATTAAAACCTCAAATGTTGGGGAAAAGCGGCGGAAGCAAAGTTGTACACCTTGCATATAATTAAGTTTCTATATAATCATTGTTAGAGTCCTACTCGCACCTGGCTACTTTTTGCTGTTTAAGGTCACTGCCATTTTTCACACTAAGCAGATGTCTAAATCATTTTGCAATTCGTTTTTATCTTCTGATATCTTTTTTGAGACGCTAAATGACAACACATCTGCAAAGAGACCAAGAAGGCTGCTTTGATTATTTCCGTAATAGTTAGTATGTATTGAGAGAACAGCAGAAGGCGTATAAGATTTCCATGGGGAAGCCCAGGTATCTCTCTGTTTCACTAGGTGATTTCTCATCAGTTACTGCGAACTGTGACCTGTCTGACAGAAAATCACGAAATTAATCGCACAATTGAAACATCACTTTATAGGCACTTTTTTATTTTTTTAGAAACCGCATGTGAGGAACTGTTTCAAAAACCTTTTACTAATCTAGAAATGCGGAATTAACTTGAGATTCCTTGACTGACATTTTTTAAGTCCGTTATACCCTGATGTCCAAAATTAAAGCAATTAACTTACATTTCCTCATGTTATTGTTACGGTCTTCAGTCCTGAGACTGGTTTGATGCAGCTCTCCATGCTACTCTATCCTGTGCAAGCTTCTTCATCTCCCAGTACCTACTGCAACCTACATCCTTCTGAATCTAATTAGCGTATTCATCTCTTGGTCTCCCTCTACGATTTTTACTCTCCACGATGGCCTCCAATACTGAATTAGTACCCCTTGATACCTCAGAACATGTTCTACCAACCGATCCCTTCTTCTAGTCAAGTTGTGCCACAAATTTCTCTTGTCCCCATTTCTATTAAATACCTCCTCATTCGTTATGTGATCTACTCATCTAATCTTCAGCATTCTTCTGTAGCACCACATTTCGAAAGCTTCTATTCTCTTCTTGTCTACTGTTTATCGTACACGTTTCACTTCCATACATGGCTACACTCCATACAAATACTTTCAGAAACCACTTCATGACACTTAAATCTATACTCGATGTTAATAATTTTTTCTTCTTCAGAAACGCTTTCCTTGCCATTGCCAGTCTACATTTCGACAATCATCAGTTATTTTGCTCCCCAAATAGCAAAACTCCTTTACTGCTTTAAGTGTCTCATTTCCTAATCTAATTCCCTCAGTATCACCAGACTAAATTCGACTACATTCCATTATCCTCGTTTTGCTTCATCTTATATCCTTCTTTCAAGACGCTGTCCGTTCCGCTCAACTGCTCTTCCAAGTCCTTTGCTGTCTCTGACAGAATTACAATGTCATCGTCGAACAAAGTTTTTATTTCTTCTCCTTGGACTTACATACCTACTCCGAACTTTTCTTTTGTTTCCATTATTTCTTGCTCTATTTACAGATTGAATAACATCGGGGATAGGCTACAACCCTGTCTCACTCCCTTCCCGACCACTGCTTCTCTTTCATACCCCTCGACGCTTATAACTGCCATCTGCTTTCTGTACAAATTGTAAATAGCCTTTCGCTCCCTCTACTTTACCCCTGCCACCTTCAGAATTTGAAATAGAGTATTCCAGTCAATAGTGTGTAAAGCTTTCGCTAAGCCTACAAATGCTAAAAACATAGGTTTGCCTTTCCTTAAGCTATCCTATATGATAAGTCGTAGGGTCAGTATTGCCTCGCGTGTTCCAACATTTCCACGGAATCCAAACTGATCTTCCCCGAGGTCGGCTTCTACCAGTTTTTCCATTCGTCTGTAAAGAGTTTGCGTTAGCATTTTGCAGCCGTGACTTATTAAACAGTTCGGTAATTTTCACATTTGTCAACACCTGCTTTCTTTGGGATTGGAATTATTATATTCTTCTTGAAGTCTGAGGGTATTTCGCCTGTCTCACACATCTTGCTCACCAGATGGTAGAGTTTTGTCAGGGGCGATATAAATAGAACACTGGAAACTGGTCTAAGTGTTACTGATTGTGCGGGTAAAAATTGAACATTCTGTTGCTGCACTGTTTTGATATCGAGAACCACGGGGTAAAGTGTCGCCAGTAAAGAGTAACGAAACTTGAGTCAGTCATGTCGAAGCCATTCCAAGAGTTTAAGCTATAATAGCGGCGACCGCATCTTCCCAACATGGAAACTGGCCTGTGTAATTATGCGGCCGAATACGACGCTTGGTGTTACCTCGGAGTCCACTGCCGCCGTTAGAAAGTTTATCGAAATGTAGTAAAATAACTCCGGACGATACGAGCAGCTGTTTATGTTTCTGTCACCGTCTGACCTAAACGACTCCGTCCTCGAAACCTCAGCAGAGGAGAAAGTCGAAAGGCAACCCTTCTCTTTTTTGAGTGCGAGCCGTCTCCGTATTGAGCATTGTGAAGTATTCTCTCTTCTCAGCCGGTCTAAGGATGGCAACATTTTGACCAGGGAACTCTTCTCTGCCCACTTGCAAGTTTCCCTTCTGCATTTCCTTCAACGACAAGTCGCATGAAACTGTACTTCTCGCTTCGAGAAATGTGTCAAAATACGCGGCTTTTGTGTGTTTAATGGTAGTTAGAACTTAAGGGTTTCCTGCCTGTACAGTGAAGTGCGTCGTCGTTGGTCACATGAGCGAATGGCGTTCCTAACATACGGCGGTATATCCACATTCAAATACCTGTAGCCTGCCATGGATGAGTTTTCGATTGCCCAGGCTCCGTATTTATTGCGCAATAATACTGTGTCAATGTACTGCGCTGAAGTGCGAGACAAGAACGGCGTAATGTTACTGCGCAACATTTATGTGAGGTATACGTCAGTTAGAACCCTTGTCTTTGTAGCGAACATGCATTTACTGCTATTGCAGTCGCTTTGTGTTGCGAAACGAAAAGTAGAAGGGAGCGGCGATGGGCGATAAAGAGACTTGAAATGTGTTCTACACACGGCCATACTAACATGCTATCAGAACTTGCAGCGGAGACAGATGACTATAGGAATTTTTTAGAGATGAACGACGGATCTTTCAACGAACTGGGGAACTTCGTTACACGTTATGTACACCAAAATGTTACTGTTCGTATACTTGTCAGTTTTCAAAGTCGGCCGGCCAGAGTGGCCGAGCGGTTCTAGGCGCTACAGTCTGGAACCGCGCGACCGCCACGGTCGCAGGTTCGAATCCTGCCCCGGGCATGGATGTGTGTGATGTCCTTAGGTTAGTTAGGTTTAAGTAGTTCTAAGTTCTAGGGGACTGATGACCTCAGAAGTTAAGTCCCATGGTGCTCAGAGCCATTTGAACCATTTCACTGTCGACAACACTCGAAGCGATGTGTAAACTTGAAAAAGAGTAAGGTACATAACGTTGAGGATCGTATACCGATGGTGGGCAATGAAAACGTAATTTTGTTAAATTTTACAGAAGAAGCAAAAATGGTTGCCACATGTGTAACTATATAATAGGTGCCTAGTTATTGACAGATTAAAGAAATCAATGAACTTTCAAATCTCACTTTGTTTATTGAGTTACTCATTATTGGAATTACTAGGTTTTCATGGACGGATGGAGTGTGATATTTTCATGCCTACAAGCGACATATTTCTGCAATAAATAATTCAGGCTTCTGAATTGAACAAATAAGCAGCTGTAGTGTTATTTCCTTGCCACTTAAACACTTCTGTCAAAGGTCCCGAGATCGAGTCTCGGTCCCTCACACAGTTTTAATCTGCCAGGAAATTTCACTTCTGTCAAATGCTTGTACAGCTAATTACAGAACAGGCGTTAAATGTATTGTCAAACTGCTCCCCTGAATGCACGTCAAGACATGATTCCTTTCATCTGTTCAAAATGGTTCAAATGGCTCTGAGCACTATGAGACTTAACTTCTGAGGTCATCAATCTCCTAGAACTTAGAACTACTTAAACCTAACTAACCTAAGGACATCACACACATCCATGTCCGAGGCAGAATTCGAACCTGCGACCGCAGCGGTCGCGCGGTTCCAGACTGTAGCGCCTAGAACCGCTCGGCCACTCCAGCCGGCTTTCATCTGTCTTTCCTGATGTATTCATATTCATATGGCGTCGCTGTATAAGTCGTGTGCACGTCCCAGAATGACGAAGCCTCGCCTGGGACTGCCGTGTATTGTAAAATATCACTCTTACACTGTACATTATATTGAGCGAGCGTCAATATTTTTAGAGCTGTGCACTCTCGTTCAATATATTGCGCAAACTGTGAATACCACTCTAAGACGGTCAACATTATTGCGCAATATACAACAGTGGGCAATAAATATTGAGCGCTTTAGAGCCCCATAAGAAGTAACACATCAAGGTTCGCCAGCTGATCTTCAATTGAAGATCACGAAAGCATACCGAATGCTTAGTTTCAATAAATGTTCAACGTGCCATGTCAATTCTAGTTCTCCTCTCTTCACCTTGATCCCACTGTTTTGTCAGTCAGCAGTCTACGTGCGTCTACATCTACACTCGCAAACTGTCACTCCCTCCTTTTGCTGTTGCAGTCGCGAATGGTCCACGGGCAAAACGATCGTTTGTAAGCCTTTGTCAGAACTCGAATCTCCATAATTGTACCTTCACGGTCTTTTCGCGAGATATCTGCGGAAGGAAGTAATATATCGGCAGACTCTTATAACGACTCACACCTTCAGAATTTTAACAGAAAACCACACCGTGATGCAGAATGCTCGTCTCGTAGCATCTGCCGACAGAACTGGTTGAGCATCTCCGTGACGCTTCCGTTTTTACTAAATGAACCTGTCACGAAACGCGCTGCTCTTCTTTGGATATTCTCTATTTCCTCTATAAATATCTGCTACAGATCCCAGTCTGCTAAACCCGCAGGACAGGACAGGTAGTTTAAGTTGTGGAAAGAGGCCAAAATAAGCGGCTGTCAGTTACACTCGCACATACAACCTTTTATTTGATCAAACATTACAAGAGCCAAGACTTTACAAAAAAAAAAAAGACACAGCTTTAGTTTTGGAACTTAATTAGCGGCTGAATGCGCCGTACAATCTCATGCCTTAAGGGCAATACCAATTTAAAAACAGCTGAAAGCCAATAACTTAAAGCTCAACCAAAATCAGAAATTTAAAAGGCAAAGTCTTATCTTAAAACAGTACCTTAATTAGCCTGAAGGCCCAAATAATCTGACACTTTAACAGCAAAACAACTTAAATTCAAAATCGGCTGAAAGCCCAACACTTAAGACTCAATAACCTTAAATTTAAAAATGTCAGAGGCTTTACGTAAAACAGTTCTTAAATTAGACTGAAGGCCCAAACCATCTAACGCCTTAAGAGCAGAACAACTTTAATTCAAAATCGGCTGAAGGTCCAACACTTAAGACTCAATAACATTAATTTTAAAAATGCCAAAGGCTTTACGTAAAACAATTCTTAAATTAGGCTGAAGGCCCAAACCCTCTGACGCCTTAAGGGCAAAACAAGCTTAATCTAAAAATCGGCCAGAAGCCATACAAGTACAAACAACAAGAACAAACAAGAAAACGCAGTACACCCACGGGCGCTCAGAAGTTCCGAAGGTCGGCCTGGAATTCAAACACCAATGCTCGCTTAGGTGAAACAGGCAGTCGACCCAACCATTTTCTATCCGACAACAACCCAACTGTTAGTCAACGGACCCACCGACAAGCTAACCTCCACATCCAGCGACCACCACACAACAGGGAGTTCAATGGAACAATGTAGAAGGTATTGGCGTCTACAACCAATTATACATTGAGCTGTCAAACTACACACCGTGCTGGACAGTGACAACACGATGAGGAAAATACACTGCCTGAATTTACGTCAATGGCCAGGGCAGGTAACTGGAACGTTAACGGCCACAAGGCAGAAGATTCCGCTGGTGCACTTCAATTGAAATAATCAAGTACAGTTAAACTCCACTGGAGGGTAGCTAAAATTTGCCAACTTGAACACACACTTTGTTGCTCGTGGAAATATCCCAACAGCCGACAACGAACTCTGAACGACAAAATGTGAACAGTCGTGACTTACTGGTAGGTTAAGTCAAAACTCAACTTTCATGTCCAGGATCGGTGAGCCACGAACCTCGTAGCAATGGGAACAGCACCACACACTCCGACACCGCATAGAGGCCGCCAGCAGGCCCGGCCAAACCACGCTACCGCGGAAATTTCCTCGCTGCTCCACGCCAACCGACCAACTGCCCAGTCCCGAAAACGGTGAAAGCACCAAATATACGTCGGCCGATGAGACGACCAACTGGACGACCAACCAACGGTCGTCCTGCTCCAATCTCCCTCCGTCGGACAGTTGGTGTGTGTCGCCAGCGCTCGGTACCCGGCTTCACAGCTGCTGCGTCCCGACTACACTGGTGGTCCGTCCCGAACTGACTGCCAGACACACGACGACCCAGAAATACTATCGATCGCTCCAGAGATGATACGACAGTGCACTTATCGATACGCGCTGCTGCTGCCGCTCACGGGCAAGTAAGGCAGGAAGTTAGTGACGCCAGTAAATTTAATAAGAAAACGAGGCGGCTGTGCCGTAATAGAAGATGACAAACAATAAATTGGATAAACGCCAGCCGTGTACGGCTCAGAGTGCGGCAGGTAGACATCGAACGAGGATTTTGTTAGTTATCACCTTTGTGGTTGGATTACACTTCCAGAGGCTTCTTCCAGTGAATCTCAGTCTGGACTCTGCCTTGCTTGCGATTCGTTTTATGCGGTCGTTCCACTTTAAAGCTCTCCATTCGCATACTCCTAGATTTTTAACGGAACATCACGCTTCCAGTGACTGTTCTGCGATCATATAACAGTGCATCTTTCTGCCGATTCATTTCAAATGGTTCAAATGGCTCTGAGCACTATGGGACTTAACATCTGAGGTCATCAGTCCCCCTAGAACTTAGAACTACTTAAACCTAACAAACCTAAGGACATCACACACATCCATGCCCGAGGCAGGATTCGAACCTGCGACCGTAACGGTCGCTCGGCTCCAGACTGTAGCGCCTAGAACCGCTCGGCCACTCCGGCCGGCTCTTAGGAAAGAAACGGACTTACAAGAGAAAGTAGAAATATTTAATTGCATTGACGCAACAATCTATAGCACACTGGGAACTACAGTAAGGAAGAAAACTCTCTTAAGATGTATAAAACGATGTCAGTACGAACCCTGACATGTGAAAATGACTCGTGGACTGTAACAACAAGAAATGAACAAAGAATACAAGCACTGGAGATGTGATTCGTTAGAAAAGTAGTCGGGTACAGAGGGGGTTGCTGAAGTCAGAGAAGGGCTGGGATTGGAAAGCTTAAATGAGCAGATTAAGGAGTACAGGAACAACAGGAAGAGGACAGAATGCCAAAATTAGTCATGAACTATTATCCAGTGGGCGGAAGATCTTTAGGAAGACCGATAAGAGGATGGGAAAGATTAATAGATTCAACCAACATTGTGTAACAGCCAAATGCCTAATACATGCAGACAAAAGAAGAAGATACGTGGTAACCTTTCTTTGTGCGTTTACATCATCCATGTAAGCGTAAAAAAATGAGGGGTGCGTTAGATGTAAATGGCTTTAGGTCAGAACAAAAATTCCGATTCTTCTCACAGAGCTGAAGCGCACTCCTGTGTACGTAATTGTTCGTCTTATGGGCTAAGGCTTATGTTTACAAGATTTTTCTCACTTTCTGGGTACTGAAGATGAAAGTCTGAAGGAAAATTTTATGAAGTGGAAACTCGCCGATCTTGTGTCGCATTATTATTATCATTATTTTCGATTATTTATCATTATTTAAGAGAGCGTTTGAACTTGAATTCCTTTATGATGATTGTTTATGTTTTTTCTGAGCCCAAATTTTCTTCATGTGTTTACTGTGTTGTTTCTTTCGGTCCGCTGTCCATTTGCATCCTGGTCTCTTCTGTGTTGTGGTGTCAAATTTATGTTTTTTGATGATGTTCCTGAATTCAGTTCTATTTTCTGCATCGTTTACTGTTATGTGTGCTTGTCTGAGGTCCTCTTCAACTTCTTTTATCCATTTTGTTTTTCCCCTGCCTGAGTTGATGACTTTAAGAATTCGCTTTGAAATTCTGTTTTCATTCATCCTGTGGATATGTCCGTAGAACTGCATTCTTCTTTTCCTTATTGTATCCGTAATCTTGTCTGCGTATTTATATAATTCTGATGTTGCTCTCTTCTTCCAGATTCCTTGCTCTTGTATCGGGCCAAAAATTTTCCTGAGAATTTTCCTTTCTTGTTTCTCTATTTCTTTGATTTTAGTTTGCCCACCTATTTGTGTTGTTTCAGATGCATACAGTGCCTCCGGAAGTACGACAGTGTTGTAGTGCCTCAATTTTGCGTTAATGGATATGGACTTTTTGTTACAATAGTTCCACGTGAGTTTATATGCTTTCTGTAGTTTTTTTATTCTTTCCTCATTGGCCTTTAGGTTGATCCTTGATGGCTGGATGATTTCTCCCAGGTACTTAAAATGTGGTACTTGTACGATTTTCCCATGGGTTGTCACAATAGGCAATTTGTCTTGTGGCACTCTTTCTATGTACTGGGTTTTCTCATACGAGATTTGTAGGCCAGTTCTTTGTGCAATTTCGTGTAACTTCCCTATGGTGTTAGTGGCTTCTTTTCTATTATTTGTGAGGATTGCAAGGTCATCCGCAAAAGCTAAACACTTCACATTGAATCTATTATCTTTTCTAATGCCAATTTGGATTCCTTTGACTTCTTTTTCCCACGTCCTGATAATTTTTTCAAGAATGATATTAAAGAGTAATGGTGAAAGTCCGTCACCCTATCGCACTCCAGTTTGGATTTCAAATGGTTCCGAGATATCCCCCGTAAATTTAACCTTGGAGACTGTGTCAGTTAATGTTTCCCGAATGATTGCTCTTGTCTTTCTGTCAATGCTGAATTCTTCCAGCGTCTTGCAGAGCGCTACTCTGTCTATTGAGTCGTAGGCCTTTTTAAAATCTACAAAAGTAACCACTGTGTTTCGGGTGTTTCTCATCTGGAGAGTCATTTTCAGATTCCAGATCTGCTCTATGCATGATCGTCCCTTGCGAAAACCAGCCTGGTATTCTCCTATTTGTGGGTCAGCTTGTTCTTCTAATCTATTCATGAGAACTTTTGATAGGATTTTATACGTGACCGGTACAAGTGAGATACCCCTGTAATTATTTGGTTCAGTTTTGTCCCCTTTTTTTGTGGAGTGGATGGATGAGTGCGCATTTCCATTCAGAAGGGATCTGTTCTGTTTCCCAAATGTTTACTATGATTTTGTGAATTTTTCCTGTTAATCTTTCATCATTTAGTTTCCATAGTTCTGCAATAAATCCATCTTCTCCTGGGGCTCTATTGTTTTTCAGTGTCTTGATAATTTCTACTATTTCTTTGATGGTTGGCGGTTTAGCGTCAGGATTTGATATAGACGTCTCGTAGTGAATATCCTCTGTAGGTCTTTCGCAGTTGGGAAGTTTGTTGAAATAGTCTGCGAGGATTTGGCAGTTATTCTTCGTGTTAGTTTCTAGTGAACCATCCGGTTTCTTATTATTATTATTAATTTGTTTTGGCTGAGAGTCTCTACCCACTTCAAATCCAAGAGTCTATTTCGGAATAAATTTGTGGTTGTAATTTTTATGGCGCTCGAGCTACTATGGATGCCACACTCCGACTGTGGACGGCGCCGTGACGTGGGAAAGTGTCTGCATTCGCCTTTCCTCGGGATGCGCCGGCGTCTGCCCCCATTCCCAGAGGTCTCTGGTCTCGTCTGCGCCACAAACCGCGCCGCCGTCGTAGGAGGTCGGATGCTTTCGCACACTGCTGTGCAGTCGGGCTGTGGATTTGCTCGCGAGACCGAAAGAAACCTTAACAGTGTCGCTTGCCTGAGGAAAAAGAAAAGGAAGGTGTTTAGAGCAGGCTGGTACGTGGTCGCCCCGCTCGCATTGAGTTACGCGCCCGGCGGCTCACTTGTGGCTATCGGGTGCCTGCACAGCGGTTCGTCTTACGGCAAGCTTAAACAAAGCCGACATCGCGGTGCGAGATGCGGACATCGTACGGCGTCGGCACATATAATGACGAGCGAAAACGTTACGACCAACTGTTTAAAGTCTCTATTACAGGATGCATCTAAAAGCAGTGGTCGTCAAACTGCGGTCCCCAATCAAGTATTGGTGCGGCCCGCGGTTGTCTGGCTTATTTTATGGTAATATGCATTAGCACCAAACAGCCGAATCCAAAAACGTCAACTAACGTTAAGAATGTACACTACTGGCCATTGAAATTGCGACACCACGAAGATGACGTGCTACAGATGCGAAATTTAACCGACAGGGAAAAAAATGCTGTGATATGCAAATGATTAGCTTTTCGGAGCATTCACACAAGGTTGGCGCCGGTGGCGACACCTACAACGTGCTGACATGAGGAAAGTTTGCAACCGACTTCACATACCGGCGTTGCCTGGTGAATCGTTGTTGTGATGCCTCGTGTAAGGAGGAGAAATGCGTACCATCACGTTTCCGACTTTGATAAAGGTCGGATTGTAGCCTATCCCCATTGACAGGCACCTTCTACGCATGGCTGTAACGGATCGTGCAGCCACGTCTCGATCCTTGAGTCAACAGATGGGGACCTTTGCAAGACGACAACCATCTGCACGAACAGTTCGACGACGTTGGCAACAGCATGGACTATCAGTTCGGAGACCATGGCTGCGGTTACCCTTGACGCTGCATCACAGACAGGAGCGCCTGCGATGGTGTACTCAACGACGAACCTGGGTGCACGAAGGGCAAAATGTCATTTTTTCGGATGAATCCAGGTTCTGTTTACAGCATCATGATGGTCGCATACGTGTTTGGCGACATCGCGGTGAACGCACATTGGAAGCGTGTATTCGTCGTCGCCATACTGGCGTACCACCCGGCGTGATAGTATGGGGTGCCATTGGTTAAACGTCTCGGTCACCTCTTGTTCGCATTGACGGCTCTTTGAACAGTGGACGTGACATTTCAGATGTGTTACGACCCGTGGCTCCACCCTTCATTCGATCCCTGCGAAACCCTACATTTCAGCAGGATAATGCACGACCGCATGTTGCAGGTCCTATACGGGCCTTTCTGGATATAGAAAATGTTAGACTGCTGCTCTGGCAAGCACATTCTCCAGATCTCTCACCAATTGAAAACGTCTGGTCAATGGTGGCTCGTCACAATATGCCAGTCACTACTCTTGATGAACTGTGGTATCGTGTTGAAGGTGCATGGGCAGCTGTACCTGTTCACGCTTTCCAAGCTCTGTTTGACTCAATACCCAGGCGTATCAAGGTCGTTATTACGGCCAGAGATGGTTGTTCTGGGTACTGATTTTTGAGGATCTATGCACGCAAATTGCGTGATAATGTAATCACATGTCAGTTCTAGTATAATATATTTTTCCAGTGAATACGCGTTTATTATCTTCATTTCTTCTTGGTGTAGCAATTTTAATGTTGTTGTTGTTGTTAGGGAATTCAGCCGTGAAATGAGGTAAGTTTAGTGGTAGGAGGGGCAGAGGGGGGGGGGGGGAGGAGCGCATGCATTCTTGTCTGTCTTCCAGTGCTGACAACTCATTGGCATGTATGTTTCGTACCTATCACCTGTTTTGGTGTACAAGTTTCAAATGCAAGTAACACGGTTTGCCCGCACGGTTAGCAGTGCTGTCTAACGCACGACTTTCGGGAAGTAGCGCCTGGTCCGCGGCACGAATCCGGCCGGCGGACTTGTGTCGAGGACCGGTGAGCCGGCCAGTGTGTGGATGGTTTTTAGGCTGTTTTCCATCTGCCTCGGCGAATGCTGGCTGGTTCCCCTTATTCCACCTCAGCTACACTATGTCGGCGATTGCTGATGAAACTAAGTTCTCCACGTACCCGTACACAACCATTGTATTTGACTTGACGACATTTTTTTGTACGGGCTGATGACGTCTTCCATTGGCTTGACTGTTGCTTTGCTTCTGGGTTGTAACCGTAACACTGTGACTCATCACCAGTAATGATTCACCTTTGACAGAAAATCTGGATCAGTTTCAAGCTGTTGTTTCAAACCACGATATCTTTCAGCTCCACATTCCTTTTGATTGTTAGTCGGAAACCGAGGAATAAACTTCGCAGCAACGCTTTTCATTCCCAAATCTTCCGTTAAAATTCGATGACCCCGAGCTCTCTCACAGTTGATCAGTTGTCTGTCGACGGTCTGTGAGCACAAGCTCTCGAATTTTTTTAATATTTTCGTTGATTCGGACACTTGATGGGCGTCCGGAACGAGTTTTTGTAATCAGTCGCCATTTCGCCATTTTTAAACCGAGCAAACCACTCGTACACTTCAGTAATTCCAACCGTGTCATCTTGGTAAGCTGTTTTCAACGTTAAAATAGTTTCAGCAGAATTTCTACCGAGTAGGAAACAAAATTACACAGCTGCACCTTCCCCACTTAAACTTGCCGTCATAAAGAACTAAACAAGAACAAAACAGCGCTAGCAAAAAGCACCACTGCAGATGAATAGAACAAGCCAGGTCGACAACACAGGCGGCACTGAATTGGCAATTAGTTTCGCTACACACACTTAGCGGCAGAAATGCGTACTAAAAAAGCTCCGCCCACGGCAATGTTATTCCGGTTTTTTTGGGTATCCCCTCGTATAACTGCCTGAAACCGGTCGTGATTTTGAACCAATAAAACTATTTACAACTGAAGCGGTTAATAATCTGACCCTACTAAGTGTATAGTGATATAACTTATTTTCATGCAACACTATTCCTACGAGAATTGGAACTTAAATACTGGCAACTATTTATTCACAACCGATACAAAAGAGTTACATGTTTGCACCTGTTACTGTCCTTCAAGGTAGTCACCAGCGTTGTGTAGAACCCGTTGACAGCTTTGTGGAAGGCGTAGATACGGTTAGCAGAGCCTGTTCTGTTGATGGTGTGAATGGAGCGGTCTACTGCCTGTCGAATCTCTGGAACAGTTCTGAAGCGAATGGCGCGAAGTGGTTCCTTCATCTTCGGAATCAAATCAAAGTCACGAGGGCTTAAGTCCGGGGGGTATGGTGGATGGTACAGTGCTCCCCAGTCCCATCGACCGAACAGAGCAGCCACAGCTTGCGCTGTATGCGCCTGCGGATTGTCGTGCAAAATGATGGGTGGGTTGCGCAGAAAGTGTCGCCGCTTCTTTCACAAAGCTGGTAGCACGTGATACTCCAAACGAACAGTAATACTGTGCATTGATGGTCTGCCGTGAAGGAAAGTAATGCGTTTGGATAACATCATCCCGGCGGAGGTTCGGGTCCTCCCTCAGGCATGAGTGTGTGTGTTTGTCCTTAGGATAATTTAGATTAAGTAGTGTGTAAGCTTAGGGACAGATGACCTTAGTAGTTGTCCCATAAGATTTCACACACATTTGAACATTTTGATAACATCATCACAGTCCTACACGAGAACCACCATTACTTTAGACCGCTCCATTCGCACCATCAACAGAACAGGCTCTGCTAACGGTATACTAGGTCTTCCACGTCGCTGGCAACGGGTTCTACACAACGCTGGTGACTGCTTTGAAGGAGAGTAACAGATGTAAACGTGCAACTCTTTTGTATCGGTTTTGAACGAATAGTTGCCTCGATTTAAGTTCCAACCCTCGTATTTTACGTTCTATCTTCATATTACATGATTCATGAAAGTTTGCAACTGTGGCATTCACGATTTTTTGTAACCCCCCCACCCCCCCCACCCTCGTATTATGCTAGCGACATTCACCTTGTGTTCTATGGGGCCTGTGCTGGTAACGAAAGATACCATGACACCTGTGGACTAAATGGACATTTTGGGGGACGACTTTCTTCGTTTTACGCTCGACTCTTCCTCGATGGCATCTTCCAATACGACAGCTATCCGTGCCATAAGGCCAGAATAGTGTTTCAGTGGTTTTAAGAGCTTGGTAACGAACTCATCCGATGTCTCGGTTACCATAAACCCTCGATCGAAGCCCGATGAGGTACATTTGGGACAATAATTGTAAGACGTCATGGTCTCCTGACCTTCAATGCTTACATACTCCGCCCTCACAATCATATTCCGCACATCAAGACGCTTCATTCGAACCCAAACTCGACAAGATAAACTCAATGTTGTATGAATTCATGTAAATGATGTGCAAATAACTAGTAAAGCGCACCGAGACTGAAATAGTCGGGGCTGGCGTACACACACACATTCAAGACACAATGGTCGCAGGGGCTTTTAGTTAGGGAGAGGCAAATGGCACGCCAGGAGGCCAGTCCCTTCAGAGGACGAGTCAACCTATCTACGTCGGCCGGCGGCCGCCTGTAGCAGACAGCGTTTGCCCGAGTGAAAGGGAGAACGACCTCGTGTTCAGCTTAAAGGCAAATTCCGCTACATTGTGTGGGAGCGCCCAGCCTACACATTCTTTACATACATAGCACGCAGTTTCAGAGGTTTTCACAAGGAGACAGCAAACGCCAAACGCCGATGCTACAGATTTCTGGATTGGTCGCCTTAAACGAAACGTCATTCTCCCGTTTTGGAAGAACAATGCTGATTGGCTGACGATATTCCTGACGCCTTGAGCTGAAGAAGTAATGTAAGAGACCGAAAGATATACCCCTTCACGTCTGGCGTGGAGAGGGGCCATTCCGTCGTCGCTCTTGGAGCGAGAACACGTAACGAGTGCGTGTGTGCTCGTACGTGTACTCAAAGAGCGAGGAACAAGTCTCTCCTCAGTACTTCACTGGGAGGGCACCTCTGTAGAGAGCGAATCGGAGTGCAACTCTATATTGAGTCCTTGCGATTGTTCACTGTGTTGGCCGCCACACTTATTGTGCGGTGTGAACAGACAGAGTTATAGTTAAACGCCTGCGAGGGAATTTTTGAGTGGCATCGCGGTGGACTGGTTATCTGACCGGTGTACCACGCCAATAGTTAGACTAGGGGCGAATAGGAGTCCTTGACTTCATCAAGGCGTAGGGAGAGTTTGATTGATGAGGGTCAATCCAGATAGATCGAGAGTTATGTTATTTGTCAGCAGCGAGCGGCGCAGACATCAGTCATCGCAGCTTACAGTATTGTGCGCTACAGCTCTTGCGAGCCCCATATTTCTTCCACAACAGTACACTTCACTGCATTTCACACGCGACAGCCTCAGCCGTACCTAGCAACATTCTAATGGATAATTATTCAAGTTGAGTAGCGGCTCTCAGGTATTCTGCCAAGTCAATAACAATCTTAACTTTGTATAGAAATTTCTTTAGCGAATCCTATTCTTAAGAGGTAACTTCACATTCTGAAAAGAACCCGGAAATAACTTTTTCAGTTCATGACTAAAAGTGCCATTGTGGTTTCTCAGAATTTTTGAAAAATAAATAATAATTTTCGTTAGTTCCATGTTTTTCTTACACTAACTAGCACTACTCCAGTACCCAAGTATCCCACTAGTTACCTAAGAAATTTTGTGAATTTTTGTGTCATTTCCTTGCAGCTGACGACTCCAGAAGATATTTATTGCTGAAAGTTTTTCAGGCAGTTCTGTTTAGAATGTTAGGAACGTCTGTCTGACTTCTGCAGTAGTGTGGGGGTGGAAATTGCACCTTGACACAGGGTAAAGGGTACATCTCAGATTAATCCGCCGCGCAGAATGACAGAATAGCTCCCACACGCTCGCATAATGGGCGCCAGCCATGCGCCTACAAATCACTGTCCACAAATTATGGGAATTGTGTGACCTGTCCCTAGGCATCTGGTGTCACGTCCGTCCGGAAACCTCCGAGGGACTCGTCAAATTCATGCAGAACTGCTGTTGTATTGCGTTGCAGACAACCTATTAAGCAGGTAGCGATAACGATTTGGCTCAGCAGTGTGCGGAAAAATGAGCTCTCCTGTTTTAGTGTGTGTCTCGCCCGCCTTCGGGACAAAGACAGGAAATAGCGGCAGCGTCTCGGGCAGATGGGATCTCACTAATCCCAACACTGCCGGCACCCGTTCCGCTTGGCCGGCCTAGTGTAGACTGTAGATGTAGAGTGTATAGCTACACATTGAGCAACGCCGCGCGCCGCTATTGCGGTACAGACTCTTCCCGGTGAGCTCGTGAAACCGCTCATGCGCCGTACTATGTCTGTCTTGCTGTGTCGGAAGCACAGAGTGCGTGGTGACGGTGGAAAAGGAACAAAAGGCGGCGTATGGACGTAACTTTATTGTCAGGTTTCCTCCTGTGAGTAACGAGGCAGAGATAGCGGTGACGGTTCCGGGTGGCAGCCGCAAATGCGTCATCACTCGCTTGCGTTGTGGTCGTGTCTCAGTACACCGCCGCACAATTCATTTCGGCCGCGGTGCTTTCCATACGGCATTAGGAGGAGCTGGGTGTGGTCCGTATAGTCACGACGGTACCACTCGCCAGACAAAGTACGGCGCTCAGAAGAAACGCACTAGGAACGTATTCGTACCTCCGCCATGTCGACACAGTAAGGTCGCACAAATACTCTCCTTATGACAAATCTCTCGGATCAATAGGTGATGCATTAATCACAAAAATGGCTCTGAGCACTATGGGACTTAACATCTATGGTCATCAGTCCCCTAGAACTTAGAACTACTTAAACCTAACTAACCTAAGGACAGCACACAACACCCAGTCATCACGAGGCAGAGAAAATCCCTGACCCCGCCGGGAATCGAACCCGGGAACCCGCATTAATCACAGAATCACGTTACGATATTAGTTTCGTAAACCGCCTCCATCCCTAGCCGTTCATAAACTGTAAAAGAAAAAAATTTAAGAATGTATGTAACTGAGCTTTTATACTGTAAGTAGGCTGTTTAGGTTTTTTTATAGGTAACGCCACGTAGCGCTCTGTATGAAAATCACTGGCTGTGCTGTGTGCAGTCTGTGGCTGGTTTGCATTGTTGTTGGCTATTATAGTGTTGGGAAGTTGGCTGTTAACAGCGCGTAGCTGCAATTTTACTGTGATGAATGATCAGGACTGTCTTAATGGTCTGTGAGAAAATTTTAGCTTTTGACCAACATTGTATCAATAAGTGTGTGCATTTGATATCTTTGTTATTGTAATTAGGAAAATTTTTTTTCAAATCTGTATTGGCCATAGCCCAAAACTATTTATAAAATTTTTTGTGGGGAGCATGGGGGCTATGTAAGTAGGCTGTTCAGGTTTTTTATTGGTAACGCCACGTAGTGCTCTGTATGAAAATCACTGGTAGTGCTGTGTGCAGTCTGTGGCTGGTTTGCATTGTTGTTGGCTATTGTAGTGTTGGGCAGCTGGCTCTTAACAGCGTGTAGCGTTGCGCAGTTGGACGTGAGCCGCCAGCAGTGGTGGATGTGGGAGGGAGATGGCGGAGTTTTGAAAGCGGATGATCTGGACGTGTGTCCATCAGAGACAGTAAATTTGCAAGACTGGATGTCATGAACTGATATATATTATGACTTTTGAACACTGTTAAGGTAAATACATTGTTTGTTCTTTATCAAAACCTTTCATTTGCTAACTATGCCTATCAGTGGTTAGTGCCTTCAGTAGTTTGAATCTTTTATTTAGCTGGCAGTAGTGGCGCTCGCTGTTTTGCAGCAGTTCGAGTAACGATTTTTGTGAGTTTAAGGAACCATTTGTACTCGAGCACAGACAATATTTAATTTAGTTAACTTAGATTATATGTATCGATTTTTTAAGACAAGAGAATGCAAGATAAAGGAATTAACTCCGCTCTCTTGTCGCAGCCAGTTGGCATCTTCACATTCTTATGTCATTTGTTGTCCTAGAAGGACGTAATATTTTGTGCGGCTCCACGGTTAGCCACATTGATGTTTATTTGCAGAAAAGAGGCGCAGAATTAATAAGTCGCTCTCATTTGTAAATTATCTGCAATTATTTACTTAGAATTTTACGTAAGTGTCACTTATATCGTAATGTATATGTCAAAATGAATATATGTTTTATTTAATCGTATGCTTTTCTTTGTTTTAGTAGTTTTAGTCATTCCATTTTCATGATTGAAGTTGAGGTCAGATATCAGACTTTGTCTACAAAAAAAAATGTATAACGAGCCCTGGCTACGTTCCGTACATCTTCGGACGTGCGAAGCTCGATAAATTCACGGCGTAAATTTTAATCTCTCAATTACTTACTCAAACAAACAAACAATAATTATTATTATTATACATTATTATTATTATATTTTATTATTATTATTATTATTATATTTTATTTTTATTTGTTAAATGAGGTAAGTGATTCATGAAAGGTATAGGTTATTGTTAGTCAGGGCCATTGTTTTGTAGGGATTATTAAAAGTCAGATTGCGTTGCGCTAAAAATATTGTGTCAGTTTAAGCAAAGTCATTGATAATTTTTCTAAGGGGACGTTTGAATACCCTAATCAGCCTGAACATTATGACCATTGACCTACTATCGACATAAACCTGTCCAGGCTATAACAGCGCCACCTGGCGAGAAATGAGTGCTAGTCAGATACACGCACGGTGCATGTAGTATTTGTGAACGTGCTGTCCGTGTGTGGAATGAGGAAGGCGCACGATCTATCTGAATCTGACAGAGGGCAGACTGCAGTGTCCCGAAGGTTCGGCATGCGCAATTCGGAACCTGCATGATTTGTTGGGTATTCGAGGAGCGCTTGTGGTGAGTATCTTCAACGTGTGGCGAAACCAACGTGGAACGAAGTCCAGACGTATTGGTGTCAGGCGGCCATCCCCCATGACAGACGTCGGACGTCGTCGGCTGGGCAGACCAGTAAAACAGGACAGGCGACGAACTGTGGCGAAACTGACAACAGACTTTTATGTTGTCTCTGAACACACAGTGCACCGAACACACCCAACAGTGGGCCTCCGCAGCCGATGATCCATACATGTGCCAATGTTAACAACATCGGAACTACGATTGAAATAGTCTCGTGAGCATTGTCACTGGACGTTGGCGCAGTTACATGCTCTGACGAACCTCAGTATCTTCATCTTACCTATAGAAGAGCGCGAATCCGTCATCTTCCAGGAGAGCAACTCCCTGACACCTGTACTGCGGGACGGAGAGAAGCTGGTGGCGGCTCCATTACGCTCTGGGTAACATTCACGTGGGAATCAATGGGTCCAGTGGAGCTCTTGCAAGCCATAATGATGGTGAAGAGTATCGTGCACTGTTTGCAGACGATGCACACCCCTTTATTACGATCATGTTTCCCAACAGCAGTGGTAATTTTCAACAAGATAATGCACCATGTCACAAGACCAGGAGTGTGACGGAGTGTTTCGAGGAACACAGTGACGGGCTCCAGCTGATGTTCTGGCCCCACAACTCGCCAAATCTGAATCCGATCGAACACAACTGGGATGTGATTTAGCGTGGCGTCAGCGCTGATCGCCCACGTCCGCGGTATTTACGGGAATTAGGTGACTCGTGTGTGCAGATGTGGCGCAAACTCCCTCCAAAGATGCTACTAACTAAACATGACCTCGATACGCGCCGGTGGTGCCATCTCTCGGACTTTGCACTGACTTTTCAAATGCCCCTCATATTGTTAATAAAGGTTCCTCAAATTAAGAAAACAATTTAGTTTTTAGGGCAAAAACGAAAAGTCATGCACACTTTATTTGGACTATGTCCATTGTTTCATACCACAGATGTAGTCACACGCGAGCCAGTGCGGTAAGTGTCGTAGAAACATGAAAAGAAATCATTTTCACAGCATCGAGCACACCAAACAAATGCTGAATTTCTGCATTTCCAACTGTGCCATTACAATATGAACCTAACAGAACTGATTTGGAGCCAAGTTAAGGCGACCAGACGTACTGGAACTAACGCATGCAGCTTTTTCACAAGTCACTGTCGAACGCCACATCATAAAAGAAGAGAAGAAAATGCGGTGCCTTCTATTGTTGTTGGTCGACTTGTTATCAACATAGCAAATGACTTCCAGAACTGAAACCTATTTCTCGAATTCGGATAAGGAAGGAGCTAAGAGATTACCAGACGGTTGACTGTAATTAATACCTTCAGTGGCTTACAGTATTGAACAGCACGGTGAAATGCTTGCAGTATGCTTTTTCATCACACACAGTTCGCTGAGAAAAATCATCCTGTGCTTAAGTTACAAATTTTGATCTCTGTTGTTTGTAATTACTATGTTAGGTGAGAACGAGAGCATTTTACGCTTTCCATCTGGTCGCCTAAGAAGCGTGCGATAGTGCTGGAGTTTCGCCCAACATTATTTCATTCTCTTTAAAAATTAAATGGCATTCGAAGCTATATTGTTTCTCTGCTCGTCTCTTTTTACGTCTGAACTGCAGCTGCTCACATCATAGCAGGTTAGTTTTAGACCAGCTGTCTGGCCAGTGCTGTCGAAGTTAAGTGCGCCGGTAAAGCTGTTGGTTCAAATGGCTCTGAGCACTATAAGACTTAACATGTGAGGTCATCAGTCCCCTAGAACTTAGAACTACTTGAACCTAACTAACCTAAGGGCATCACACACATCCATGCCCGAGGCAGGATTCGAACCTGCGACCGTAGCGGTCGCGCGGTTCCAGACTGTAGCGCCTAGAACCGCTCGGTCACTGCGGCCGGCGGTGAAGCTGTTGTCCCGCATTATCGCTCAGTCTTTGTGTGTGTAACACAGCATAAAACGTATCCTTATGATCGTACTTGACTGTTCTGGACACAGCTTGGCTGCCGCTCCACGTGTAGACGAAATGCAATGAGATTCAAACACAAGCGGAAGAATACGTGGCGTAATATTTACATCAGATTTACTCTCATTATGAAGACAGTACAGTCACATGAGTGAAAGCGCATATAAACCACATTCATGGCGAAAACCGCATCCACCGGCACTCAGCGTTGATCCGCTGAGCGGGTTCGATCTGGGGGCAGGGCACCTCCCCCTCCTGGGAGCGGCAGTTCAGCACGATCGAACGCGTCAGTATAGGGGAGAGCGGGGAAATATCGTGCACTTGAGACATTTTTCAAATATTTCGTATTTTTCAAACTCAATTGAAATGTGAACACCTTTTTTTGGGCAACAAATCAATGCCCCACACGTTTATGGCTTCATATTTGCTATATTAAATCGATTTACGTTCCTACAGCTGTTTTACAAAAGTGTTACGTTGCACGGTATTACCCCGAGGGGTGGGATAATACCACGCAATAGATCTTATGATACAGCATAGCGCATAAAATGACAAAAACTCTGTAAAAATAAATCAAATTAAGAAATCGAAATTCAGAATTTATTTAGAATTGAAAAACATTTTACAACTTATTAAAGTTTCTAAAGACAGAAAATCCTTTTACTGGTAAAACAAAACTATTGGATTATGGTGTCAACTTGTCTCTGAACACATTTATCCCCTGTTTTAATGGCAGTAGTCGCAAATATATTTTTCAGCTGTTACTTTAGAGCAATCTCCTGTTTTTAGCCTAAGTAGAAAGAGGTATTCCGTACATTCTTGCAGCTACTCTCTGTGGCTTTGCATTTTCTATAACATCGTGAAGTGCGCAATTCATTTCATGTTCCGTCCACCCTTTGCCCCTTTCTGTGGTTCTGGCTCTGTTTCTCACCATCTGTGATTAAAAAGAAGAAAGGAAACTTGTAAGATGACACACATACACACACACACTTCCAAATATATAGTTCACGAAAATACCAAAAGAAATTACCATATGGGGCAATACCGTTCACCACGGGGAAATACCGTGCATCGGGTACGGTATTGCCCCGAGACAACATGACCCACCATTGTAATTTCCAGGTCAACAATCACGACATTTAACGTCTAACATTTGATGTTTAAAAGAAGATAAAGAGATGCTTAATTAAGTAGGCCTACTTTAAATATTGTTGCTATTAACATTTTCGCTCACCTCTAGACTTATTGTCTTTAGATTTTATAAGAAAACAGTCGAAATCAGTTGAAACCGATTGTCGAAGACGTCTGCGCCGTTGAACGATATAGACCCCCTCTGTATCTGATTATAGTTTCTTCCGCTATGTGGCAGCACCATGCAGCGCTCTTTACGCTCTCTGAGGAACTGGATAAAGCGGTGCACGTTATTACCCCGCTGTACGGCATTGCCCCGCTGTCCCCTACACTCAGCGCCGGCTTTAGGGTGGGGCGACTCGGGCGGTCGCCCAGGGCGCCGGGGCCCAAGGGGCGCCACGTACTAAACGCATGTAAAAAAAAAAATTACAATTTACAATCACCCATTTCGCGAAACTAAAATATTATTCAGTCTCATTCAACATACGTCGCTAATCTCACGAATGCGCGATGAATTCGGGGTAGCAGAAGAGAAATCATGCTGAATGCAATCTTCGTATTGTCTGCGTTTGACGCGGGCTACCACGGGCTCTACCAAAGCGCCTCTCTTATTTGTTTCAAGAACTGCAACAAGGAAGAGCCCATGCAGCCGCACCATCTCTCGTTTACAACAGAAACTACCGGTCGCTCCAAATAAAAGAAAATACAGACTGTGAAATATACATTACATAATGATTTAATTAATACGAATGTATTTATATCGAATATTTGTGACTTAATGACTCATGTACATTAATTAATAGATCATGCAATGCGTGCGCTGCATTCATAGAGAATTCTCCCCTAACTTGCTGAAATAATACAGCGCCACACAATGTTTGTTAGACTGCATATGTTGGCAGCGGTACGATTTGAACCCGCATGTCAGGAATTGTCAGTAAGAGTCGGAGGCAGCGGTCATGTTTTCGTGGCTGAATAATTGTGAGTGAAACGAGTGTCGTGACTGTCAACATTTTAATTTTCTGGTAGGTGCGAAAAACATTTTTATCTTTCAGTTCAGGTTTTTTTCTAGTTACGTCTACTGATAGGTGAATTTCTTTATTTGTTATAGATCGAATATTGTGGTCGCGAAATAGAGCAGTGTCCAAGCAATAATTTGTCAAGTTATTAAATCATGCCAGAAGAGAAGGAAATGATTAAAAAAAGCTTTCTGGTTCAGAAAATCGGAAAAGAAAAGCTGAAAAAGAAAAAGTTCTTGAAGAAGCTAAAAAGCACATGAATATTTATAAGTACCTTAAAGGAAATTCTAAGGCAAATACTTCAGATATTGAATCAAAAGTCCATGTATCAGCAAATATTTCTTCAGACTGTGAACAATTATACACAAAAAATATACAATCACCTATTGAAGGTGATCAAATTGACCAGCGCAGTACATCTTTGCATGAATCCTCTGATATTTCTCCAAGTCAAAATCAACACATGACATCTGTGGTCGATGAAAGTATCAACGTTCTTGCAATAAAAGAATACAATGTTTCTCATGTAGGTACGTGGACAAAAGTACTTAATGCTAGAGATATAGATCGCATTATAATATGTGGACCCTCACAAGTATGTCTAAATAACTTTCCAAAAGATGAAAATGGGCGTCATTTCTCTTCAACTCATTACACAAGAAAACTATCAAACGAAGAAACTATCAGACGACGGTGGCTAGTTTATTCTGTATCAAACGACAGTGTCTTTTGCTTTTGTTGTCGACTGTTTGATTTAAAGTCAACTACTAATTTGACTACCACTGTGGGTTTCAGGAATTGGAAACATTTAAGTGAAGCTCTGAAACTGCATGAAAATAGTCCTAACCACAAAAAAGCATTTACTCAATGGACTGAAGCTGAAATCAGGTTTAAAGCTGGATTAACTATTGACAAGGAAGAACAAAAGCTAATTTCTAAAGAAAGTTTACGATGGAGCAATGTGCTTCAAAGATTGATGCACATTACTTTGTATTTGGCTGAAAATAATGTGGCGTTCAGAGGGTTATCAGATAAATTATTTACCCCAAATAATGGAAAATTCTTAGGTCTTGTACAGTTATTGGCAAAGTTTGATCCAATCATGGGAGAGCACGTCAGACTGGCATTGAATGGTGATTTGGCTGACCATTATTGCGGCAAAAATATACAAAATGAATTAATAGAACTCATGGCATCACACGTTATGTCTACAATCGTATCCCGCATAAAGGGTTCAAAGTATTATGCAATCATAGCTGACTGTACTCAAGATATAAGCCACAAAGAACAACTTTCGATAACTTTAAGATGCGCCGACATAACAGAGGATGGCGTAAGTGTAAAAGAACATTTCATCTCATTTCTGCAAATAGATGATACAACCGGTGAAGGCCTCACAGAAAGCATTTTAAAAACATTGAGTGATCTTGGCCTTAACATTAATGACTGCAGAGGACAGGGCTACGATAACGGCGCGAACATGAAGGGGAAAAATAAAGGCGTCCAGAACAGAATTAAGAAGTTAAATCCACTAGCTTTTTTTGTGCCATGTGGATGCCATAGTTATAATTTGGTATTGTGTGATGCGGCAAAATCATCAGTAAAATCCGTGACACTGTTCGGAATGTTACAAAAAATGTTTAATCTATTTGCTGGATCGGTAAATAGATGGAAAATTTTGACCGACCATTTGAAGATATACACCCTGAAAAATGTAAGTGACACACGCTGGGAAGCTCGAATTGATAGCGTCAAAGCGGTTCGTTATCAATTATGCGAAATGCATGACGCTTTGGTTTCCTTGGCCGATGCTACTGAACAAAGCGATGCTGCGGTGTCACACGAAGCGACAACACTAGGAGGACAATTAAAAGACTTCAGCTTCATTGTTTCTCTCGTGACATGGTATGATGTTCTGTTTCAAATTAACGTTGTGAGTAAAGCAAGTCAGTCACCCACAGTCAACTTTGTCGAGTTTATGGGAATCCTTGACAAATGTTGCTCTTATTTGGAAACATATAGACAAACAGGTTTCGAACAAGCTATTGTAACAGCAACTGAACTGGCTTCGGATCTTGATACGCAGCCATTATTTAAACCACAAATGCGATTAAGACGTATTAAACGCAGGCCGGGTGAAGAGGCTGTTGATCAAATAACTGACCCAAAAAAGAAGTTTAAAGTAGAGTTTTTCAATGCACTGTTGGACACCGTGCACATATCCATGAAAGAAAGATTTGAACAGATGCAAGAATTTTCTGCGACGTGGAGTTTCTTGTTTGACATTAAAAAAAAAATCAAAATAAAGAAGAACTAATACAATGCTGTTCTAAATTACAAGAAAAGTTAACTGTCAACATAAAGTCAGATATTGATGGAAATTTGCTGTGCGACGAAATTTTTGGCATGTAACACTATCTCGAAGACAGCCAGGCAACGCCTATTGAAGCCTTAAACTTCATAAAAAAGCATAATCTTCAAGAGTTATATCCCAACATCTGGATAACGTTACGTATTTTGCTAACAATACCAGTGACTGTCGCAAGCGGCGAACGCAGTTCTTCCAAACTGAATTTGATAAAAACGTACTTGCGGTCTACAATGTCTCAAACAAGACTAACCAGTTTGGCCTCACTGTCCATTGAAAATGAAGTTGCAGAAAACCTGGACTTTGCTAATCTGATCAGAGACTTTGCCGACAGAAAAGCGAGAAAAGTAAAATTTTAGTCGTTTATAATTGTTTTTCATTAGGCGTAATATGTTTTGTGTTCAGATGACTGACAGAAAATATAGGTTTATGGCTTACAGTTATATTAAATTCAATAAAAATATGGTACCCAATTCAAAATTAGTGTTTTTTCCTTATACATATTACCTCCTATATATAAAAATCAATTGTTGTGTGTTAGTCTCACCAAAACAAAGAAATGGCTTGACCAATTTGAATAATTTTTGTTTTGTTTTGTTCGCTTTAGTACAGGGGTGCTTCAGAAAAGAAAAGAAATATTTGGGATACACGAGCCTGTTTCAACCACATTTTACGCATCTTTTCTTTGTTTGGAACACGCAAAAACAATTTTCTGGAGTTGTTGTAGATGTGCAGTGCAGTACTACGCAATATTTTTAGACAATTTCCCAAAACGTGAATGCCCAAACAACATATCACTGCTATACTGACTGTTACGGCAGCGACAGCAGCATGCTGGACTGACGTCACAGGCTACACAAGACTCACATCCACATGGAGCGTCTTAGCGGGCTTTCAGATAATTTGGATTTCATTTCCATTTAAAAAAATAAAATACTCAAATTTACGATGGAAAAAACCATGTTATGATCATGAGATGACGCCATTAACCACTTAAGACGATTTCTAGAAAACAGTCAAATACCGTGTTGCAAAGCACTGCCAGGTTCGCTATTTATACAATAAAGGGCGCCAACTGGACGACTCGCCCGGGGCACCTGGATGGCTAAGGCCGGCCCTGCCTACACTGTCTCGTATTTAAAAGCGGGAGGAACTGTACAGTCATATGTGGCGTCCCCTCAACTGACGGGATTGGCAGTCAAAGTGTGAATAATAGTAATTATATTTTTATTTAAATGCGTTATTTTTTACTAAATGACTTGAATATCATTTTTCTTCCACTCACTGGGTTACATTATAACGGCCTCAATTTAAAATTACATTCCTTGCTCTAAATACCGTATGTATCGTATTCGAAGATATCAACTAAACCGTGTTGTATTGTATTGTATGTTACCCGGGGGCCTACAGACGACGGAGAGGCTCCGCCCCCGTCGCAGCCGCAGTGGTCCACCACCCCACGTCGACTACCGCAGTCCACTTCACCCCTCCGCCGCCCCACACCGAACCACTCTTTCAGGGTTGGTTTCCCCCAAGTCAGACCGTCAGTTGCACAGCACTGTTCGTCAAAAAAGACCCGATTTGTGGCAGACAAGAGACTGGTTCTTCCACCACGACAACGCACCTGCACACACACAGCCATCCCTGTTAGACAGTTTTTGGCTAAAAATAGCGTGGTTTCGCTGCGCCACGGACTTTACCCGCCTGACCTGGTTCCGTGCAGCTTTCTTATTTCCACGCGTGAAGAGAGGCATCAAAGGACACCGATTTGACAAAATTGAAGAAGTCAAGAGAGAAACAAGGGAGGAGCTGTCTGCCATTTCTAAAGATGAATACAATTTTTTTTTTCGAAGAGTGAAAGCACCGGTGGGAAAAATATATTAGTTGAATTGGAGAGTGTTTAGGCATAAAGTTGTTTTGCAAAAAATTTGAAAATACATAGCTTTTAAATATATATATATATATATATATATATATATATACATATATATATATATACATATATATATATATATATATATATATTTTTTTTTTTTTTTTTTTTTTTTTTTTTTTTTTTTTTTTTTTTTTTTTTTTTTTGTACGCACTCGTACTGTCCCAACCAGCCAGCATCCGTGGCACAGTGCATGTCTCGAGCAGACGTTCGCCCGGTTGACTGCGTATCGGGGCTCATCCATCAAGTTGGTATAACAAGGAACGTGATTCATAGGGCTAGGCGAGGCGTTCCCACTGAATCACGGTCCAGTCACTTAACATCCCGCGCCCACTGCTATCGTAATTGGCGATATCGTTGGGTAACCGTGGAAACGTGGGGTACGCCTACACTGGAGCTCCATATTCGACCATGTGCTCTTCACGGTGTGCTCGGAAGCACTTCTGCCTGCGCCAGCACTGTCCTCTGTCGTCTGACCTGCCACAGTTCGCCGCCTGTCTTTGCAGTGTCGCAAGACCCCGCCCTCCGCATTCTGCGGACGTCCATCGCCCTGTCACCTTCTCGTGATTTCACAGTCCTTCAACAAATTCCCAGAGATGCGCCCGATAGCAGAGCGCGAACGGCCGACCATCTTCGCCGTTTCGGTGTTGCTCGTTCCCATTCGGAGCCCGTCTCGTCGCTAGAATGATCCCTTATTGGTCTCTTCTCCGCTTTTGGGGGGTATCCCAGGAGATATAGTCAGTATTCAGGATTCAAATGGTTCAAATGGTTCCAAGTACTATGGGACTTAACTGCTGAGGTCATAAGTCCCCTAGAACTTAGAACTACTTAAACCTAACCAACCTAAGGACATCACACACATCCATGCCCGAGGCAGGATTCGAACCCGCGACCTTAGCGGTCGCGCGGTTCCGGACTGTAGCGCCTAGAACCGCTCGGCCACTCCGGCCGGCAGTATTCAGGGACATGACAGGAACGATCATTCGAAGCAAAAAAGTCTAGTAAACCCGGGATCTAAAATGCATACCTATAAGAGCTATGGGCACTTTCTTTACAGCAGAAGTGATGTGTTTCATAGTAGCTAACATGACCAAAGTCCTCGTACTCTTAAGGTATACCGAGCGAGGTAGCGCAGAGGTTATCACACTGGACTAGCATTCGGGAGGACGACGGTTCAAAACCGTGTCCCGCCATCCAGATTTAGGTTTTCCGCGATTTCCTTAAATCGCCCCAGGCAAACGCCGGGGATGATTCCTTTGAAAGGGCACAGCTGATTTGCATCTCCATCCTTGACATAATCCGAGCTTGTGCTCCGTCGCCAATAACCGCGATGTCGGCGGGACGTTAAACCCAATCTTCCTTCCTTCTTAAGGCATGCATTTTACAGCCTATGGCTCTGAGCACTATGGGCTTTAACATCTGAGGTCATCAGTCCCCTAGAACTTAGAGCTACTCAAACCTAACTAACCTACGGACATCACACACATCCATGCCCGAGGCAGGACTCGAACCTGCGACCGTAGCGGTCGCTCGGTTCCAGACTGTAGCGTCTAGAACTGCTCTGCCACTCCGGCCTGCTTACAGCCTGTGTTTAGACATTTTTACTTCGAATGATCGTTTGTATGATATCCCTGAATATTGAACGTCTCTCTTGGGTCACTTCGACAGTTTCCTTAAGGGGGTATGACTTCAAAAATATAAAGAAAAACGATTTTTCAAAAATATGCCTGTTTTGTAGCGCACATCTTCCTGAATAGTTTGGTGTGTAAATCATATATGTTTGAGAGATTATAAGGCACGTTATTTGGTCTTAAATGTACCGAGATGCAGCGCCACACCCCTTAGCACAGTATTCTTCTGTCATACGTAAGTGTATTTCGCTCTGTAGAATTCTGCTATTGATGGACGCATCAAACCTATATTCAGGGACCTTGCAAATGAAAACTTATTGAATAAATGTCTTCATGGCGGTACCCAAAACCCAAATGAAAGTTTTAACCGATGGGTGTGGGAAAGATTACCAAAACCCATTTTTGTGGAAAGAAATGCACTTGCTATTGGTGGTTATGATGTACTTTCATGTTTTAATGATGGTGTGCAAAGCAGGAAATATATTTTAGAGAAAATTGGAATTAAGCCCGGTGTGAACTGCATCAAAGCTTTGTATGCGATACACAGAGAGTGTGTAGCGAAAACAGATAAATCATTTTTGGAGGTGATAAAATCAAGAAGAGTGCATTATAGGAGTGTGAAAAGGAAGAAAACTAGTTTAGAAAATGAAAATGAAAAAGAACCTGCTTATGGTGCTGGACAGTCCTAAAAGAATGCCAAATACAAGCAGAAACCTTAACGGCCATTTTCCACAAAACACAAATTTCTGTACACTTAACGTCCAAAATAAATGTCCTCTTACTTTCAGATTTGGTATGCTTATTAATCTCCTTAATGCGAAATCTAGAATTTTCCAAATCTATTAAAAACTGTGGTAAAAATTGAGATAATTAACTATAAAATTTGAGTTTTTTCAAAACATGAAGTTTAAAATGTAACAGCTCATTCATTTTTCATAAATTAAATAAATTCTAGCGTTTCAAACATCTGTAAGTATGGTTAGTATATTGTGCAAAATTCGTCGAACACCCGTACTTGTGAAGAAAAGTGAATATATAGCAACAAATGCAGCCAATAGTAAGTGAAAATTGTAGTGTTTGAATGACAGGCGTTTCTGTAACACCTTCTACACTGTAACACTAACCATATTCAATTCTCAACCGGCACTTCTTGTTGATTTATCCGGATTACAAATGTGTGACTGCCGAACTTGTTCAGGTGCTGGTTCAGACTCCGGCCGACCATGACTCAGCGTCCTATCTGATACACAGCCAGTTTCAGTGAAACGACTTTACCAATTAATAACAGTTCGTCTTTGAGGTGGTGGCTTGCGATATTTAGTTCTGATTTTTCTCTGAACTGTAGTAGCTGATTTGGATTCATGACACCATAAAAAACACTGCGCACGTTTTGCATTGTTATTACAAATTCAAGACGACTACTAGAATAACTCATTCGCGCATTCCACCTAGCGGGAACATTGGGAACTTAGTGTTAAGCGGGACTAAAACGTAGAGATATCGCATTCAGTGCTGTATGAGACATTTCTGTAAGTTGTTTTCACTTTTCACAGTTAAAGGTTAATTTTGTATAACTAATTTATAAACATAAGGGAAAGGTATTCCAGTCGCAGCAGCCAGAGATGGCGGTCAGGCGTGCGTGAAGTTGCTTGCGTGCTTGTTTGAATGAATGTGTGTGTGTGTGTGTGTCCTCTTCTGACGAAGGCCAAAAGCTAGTGTGTAAGCACTTTAACGTGTCGTCTTTAGGTAAGTAGCAATCTACCTTTTCCTAATATTGTTGATATTCCGACCTGCAGTTTCTACTGTTTAATAAATAAACATTCGGTATTTGCACACTATCTACGTCCTTTCATGCTTAACGTTTTCCCCCATGACGATAGCTTCTTCCAGCAAGATAGCTGTCTGCGTCACAAGACCAGAATCATGCTACAGTGGTTTGAGGACGGAGGATGATTGGTTGATATGGGGGAACGGACCAGACAGCGAGGTCATCGGTCCCATTAGAATAGGGAGGGATGGGGAATGAAGTCAGCCGTGCCCTTTCAAAGGAACCATCCGGGCATTTGCTCAAGCGATTTACGGAAATCATGTAAAACCTAAATCAGGATGGCCGGACGCGGGTTTCGACAGTCGTCCTCCCGAATGCGAAAAATGGTTCAAATGGCTCTAAGCACTATGGAACTTATCATCTGAGGTCATCTGTCCCCTAGACTTAGAACTACTTAAACCTAACTAACCTAAGGACATCACACACATTCATGCCCGAGGTAGAATTCGAACCTGCGATCTTACCAGCCGCGTGGTTCCGGACTGAAGCGCCTAGAACGGCTCGGCCACAGGGCCGGCTCCCGAATGCCAGAGTGCTAACCACTGCGCCGCCTCGCTCGGTGAGGAGGAAGATGTCTTGGCTACCAAGTTTACCTGGTCTGAACCCGATGGAACGCATCAGCGACGCTGTTCGGCGCCTTAATTTACCTTTATGGCATGTCTGTGCGTAGACGTCTGGTGCCGCTCACATCCAGAAACTCAACAAGGACTTCCCGAACTGATATGATGAAGAATTACTGCTGTAATGCAACGGTGGATGAGCACGCTTTTAAGCAGATAGTCATAATGTTTTGACTAATCAGTATATGTCAGAAACAGGTCGAATCTTTAGCGGTGTCTGGAGTTTTACTTACTTCTTTTGCCACGTACTGTGAAAGATATCTGTTTAAATTTGTTTTAGTGAAACTGGATCCATAATGCTGATTGTGTTGTTAATGTTAAATTGTTATATGCAAAACTCTGGGCTTCCTGTTTTGATTGGTGCGCTTGTTGTTGTTGTGGTCTTCAGTCCTGAGACTGGTTTGATGCAGCTCTCGATGCTACTCTATCCTGTGCAAGCTTCTTCATCTCCCAGTACCTACTGCAACCTACATCCTTCTGAATCTGCTTAGTGTACTCATCTCTTGGTCTCCCTCTACAATTTTTACCCTCCATGCTGCCCTGCAATGCTAAATTTGTGATCCCTTGATGCTTCAGAACATGTCCTACCAACCGATCCCTTCTTCTGGTCAAGTTGTGCCACAAACTTCTCTTCTCCCCAATCCTATTCAACACTTCCTCATTAGTTATGTAATCTACCCATCTTACCAGACCTTAAAGCTGAGACCGGCCGAAGTGGCCGTGCGGTTAAAGGCGCTGCAGTCTGGAACCGCAAGACCGCTACGGTCGCAGGTTCGAATCCTGCCTCGGGCATGGATGTTTGTGATGTCCTTAGGTTAGTTAGGTTTAACTAGTTCTAAGTTCTAGGGGACTAATGACCTCAGCAGCTGAGTCCCATAGTGCTCAGAGCCATTTGAACCTTAAAGCTGATAGCTTGCATAACGCCAATTGCTGGTGACAAAATTCAACTGGGAGAATGCGTAGAGAAATCTAACTGTGGGTTAGAATACCCTGTCTGAAACTTATTCTTATCACGAAATCTGACAGTGAACTTTTGATGAAAAACTGATTAATTTGAAACTAAAGTTGGTCCTTGTGAACTTTAATTAGAGAAAGAACCTGTTTCCTACACTACTTGGCTTACCTGGGTCGCACTGGATAACGCCGTGCAAAGTGCTTCGTAGTTACCGTCCGTCTCTATAACAGAGCTGCAAAATGGAGCTACTGAGATACGCATAGGAGCAATGCGTTGTCTAAAAACACTGCTGTCATCCTTTGTTCGTAATTTTTGATAGTGACTTTAAATAAATTGAAAATTGACTCCTGGTATGTGGACAATGACTCTGGGTTAAATGAAAGCAATAGCAATCTCATATCATTTGACCTAATAACATTTAACGAAACTTCAATAATAGTTTTCTCTGAAATCTCGTAACTATAATCCAACAATCACAAAAATTAAACTTCTTATGTGTAGTCTTCTCCTAAAGTTCCGAAATCTAATTCTTAAATCCATCTCTCTCACAGTGATCGATAAATTAAAAAAAAAAGAAAAGCAAAAAGATTCCTGATCTGGATGTCTGACGCACTAAGAATGCTCCATATCAAACCGCTGCAGCAAATAAAACAAACTTAATAATTACCTGTAATTCATTCTTCACAAAGAGTATAATGACAACACCGTAAAAATCAATTCGTTTTCCCTCCACAATAAATCTTCCATTAATCCATAATATAATTCCCAAAAAGTCTCCATTGTTTGGTGCTTACTGCTACTAAACCAAAACGCGACTGTTCACATCCACCACCATAAATCAACAGTCCATCTCCTCTCCTCGCGATCTACAGATAAATTAGGCCCGCATCTTCACAAGGATCACCTTCAACTCACCTATACGCAGCCACAGTCATTACACTCTCTGGTGCGAAAGTTGTTACAGTTTGGCAACTGGGGCGATCACCGCGCTAAAAGCGGTGGGAAATCGGACAGCCACGAGCGTCGTAAGGATGATGTTTGTTTTTAATCATAGTTGTGATATTTTTATGTTTCATGCGTTAGTAAATCACCAAGAGACACGAATTATCGTGAGATACATTTAAAAATAGACAAATCACATCACAACTTATTCATGAGGAAATACTTTCGAATGTGTCTATGCTTGCAGCTTATTCCACTGAAAGCAAGAGAATGTAAACACATATTTCATGCATGAGAAGCATATATTTCTGCTGTTGTCTGTTGTTATTGTCATAGGCACCTTTCTTGACACTTTAAAAGTTTTTATGGAGTTTAATGATTCGCTCAATCTTGCATTTTACTCGACACGAATATCTTTGAAAATGTAAGCTTTTTTTTCATAAGCGAATGCGTTACAGATTCTTCCCGTTTGCGGCTCAGATTTAGCTAAACTTGTAGGATTGGTTTATTCTGTGTTGGGAAACAGTTTTATTGCTTTTGACGATTTATTATAAAGTCTGGTGCTTTTTCCTTAAGCAATAGTTGTGATGGCTTATTTGGTACGTTAAATAATGTAGGTATTACTTTCCATATAGGTTTCCTACGTTCCACTTTCACTCATTTGGCTGAAAGTGTAGCGAACAAAACTCTACTTAGTTGGGTAGATATAGGAAGTATTTCTGTTCAAGGTCGTGTCTTCTGGTGTTTATTAGAAACTTTTTGTTATTAGAGGAGAATGATATTATTCTGTAAATGTCTGTACATTACAAGAGAATCGTAAATAAACTGTCGTGTAATGTATCGTTTCCTACCTCCCAGGAATCTCAGGGAACTAAAAAATGTCATATGTGGTATCATTTTTTAGTTGTCGATTTTTATAGCCCTAAATACGCTCCCTATTGAAAAAACTCTTTTACTAAGCAATATAAATTCTAGTTTCGCACTCATCCGATATCGTATTTAGAAGTGTCGCTTTCTGGGCGCCGGCTGCTGTGGCCGAGCGGTTCTAGGCACTTCAGTCCGATACCGCGCGACTGCTTCGGTCGCAGGTTCGAATCCTGCCTCGGGCATGGATATGTGTGATGTCCTTACGTTAGTTAGGTTTAAGCAGTTCTGAGTTCTAGGGGACTGATGACCTCAGATGTTAAGTGCCATAGTGCTCACAACCATTTGAACCATTTGAGCTTGCTGGGCGTTTGGGACGCTGCCGTCGCTTTGGGTAACAAAAAAGAAACGTAGTGTCGCGACTCGCGACTGTTATGTTAGACTTTGGTGCAGCGCAGCTTCTCTGCCGAGGCTGCGCACGCATATCTATGCAATTCAAACCTTATCGCGCAACTTACTTTTTTTGAAAACAGAGAAAATCTTTGATTAAAGAAAATCTCTTTTACGTTCATTAAAACCCACAGCTAAATTTTCTCAGGGCGCTATGGCCAGAAATATCATGCGTATTCCAACGTGAAGACATCCATCTTACTCACGATGGGTAAACGCGATAAGCAAATTAAATATAATATTCAAATAATTATTTTTCTCTGTGAGGCTTGATGCTCCAGTATATAATAGAAATTATTATGAGACGCCATTTTACATTTACTGAGATTAAATCCTTTCAATATTTTCAGAATTAAATAGCTATGAAGAAACTTTTATCTAAAAAAAAAAATGGTTCAAATGGCTCTGAGCACTATGGGACTAAACTGCTGTGGTCATCAGTCCCCTAGAACTTAGAACTACTTAAACCTAACTAACCCAAGGACATCACACACATCCGTGCCCGAGGCAGGATTCGAACCTGCGACCGTAGCAGTCGCGCGGTTGCAGACTGAGCGCCTTAACCGCGAGACCACCGCGGCCGGCCAAACTTTTATCAATTTTAACACCAATGGCGTAGCTTCAACAATGCAATTACAAATAGCCAGGGCAACATTTAATTGTTACTTAATTAATCAAATAAATGGGACAGGGAAGGTGTTTTCTTGCTGTTAACAAAAACACATATTGCATTAAATACTGACATATACATTTAGCAGAAATTCTAAATACACTACATGTAGTAGAAATAACTCTTTACAGATCGTAATCGAAATGCAAGATCAGAACCAACCAGGCACAGAAGATAAAGAAGAAGAAGACAATGAAATCTTTTCTTATATACTACGATACAGAGATAATATTAGTTACAATTATCTGAGCACGTATAGCGGCTCCATTATTGTCATATATCAATAAAATAAATGGTTCAAATGGCTCTGAGCACTATGGGTCTTAACATCTGAGGTCATCAGTCCCCTAGAACTTAGAACTACTTAAACTTAACTAACCTAAGGACATCACACACATCCATGCCCGAGGCAGGATTCGAACCTGCGACAGTGGCGGTCGCGCGGTTCCAGACTGAAGCGCCTAGAACCGCTCGGCCACACCGGTCGGCAATAAAATATTTTACATTACTTTTTTCAATAAGCGATGCTATAACCTTACGGACACTATTCCAGACATCCGAAACAAGAAAAATTCCTACGAAAATTTACACTTACACCTTTGAACTGACATGTTAATTTTCTTCTTGTGTTTGCAATTTACGACAGGAAATGCAGCACAAAGTGATCTGTAAACAAACGGATTGACATGGATTTGCGAGGAGGACGTTGGGCGCGTGGCGAACAGCATCGTCCACCCACGGTCTTCACGTCTCGGTGCGTGTGCTTTTGTCTACCGCCGCTCACGACGAGAGAAACTTGGCTTCGCCCGGCACACCTCTGCGACGTCCGAAGGAAGCGCAGGCAGCCGCAGCCATCGGTCGTGACCTTGGAGCCGCCACGGCTAACGGGAAAGGCAGGCGCGGACACACACACACACACACACACACACACACACACACAAGCCGCGTACACCACGCGTACGTTTGCACGGAGTCTCAAACCCTGTTTACCGAGAACCGAAGTTTCCACTTACGCCTCTCGTTGATCGTGTAAACGCGGAAGCCCCCCCTCCCCTTCCGCGTGCATCCTACTTCTTCAGGTATTTTGACGAGACATTTTTAAAATGGTAGCGTTGCCGCTAGGCGCCGCTACAGTTCGTCGACCTTATGAACAGTAAACATCCATAACATGAGATTTACGGCGGAGTTTGACAAGGGCGCGAAGCTGCATTCCTTAGGCCTGTTTCACACGTATGACGATGCCGTTCCATTCTGTTCGGTTCGTTTTCGGTCACTGTAGACAAGTCGACGGCTCAGAGCAGTACCATCGGAACTACAATTAGGACAAAATGAAGTTACAATGCCACTGTGTTGCCGGAGCTAATGTTTTGTCTGAACTAAAATCGTAACTTAGGCGGTCGAAGGTTCGATCCTGTCTCGGGCATGGATACGTGTGATGTCTTTAGGTTAGTTAGGTTTAAGTAGTTCTAGGGGACTGATGACCTCAGATGTTAAGTCTCATAGTACTCAGAGCCATTTTGAACCATCGCAACTGCCATTACGATCCTTTTGCACTCGTATCTTCGGCAGCTTGCGTGGTCTTTCGTCGTAACTGCCGAGAAAAAGAAAAAAGTTTGTATATCACGTCACAGTTACGTTGGTATCATTGAATTTTTTTTTTTGTTAAATGCGCGGGGAAAGGAGTTGACTGAAGCAGCAACTCGTGTTTGAAGCTATTTACGAGAGTTGGAACTTTAATAGTGGCAACTATTTATTTACAGCTCGTACAAAATAGATACGTGTTTCAAAGTTTTACAGACCTTCAAAGTAGTCACCAGCATTGTGGATAACCCGTTGCCAGCGACGTGGAAGTCGTAGGATACTCTTAGCAGTGCCAGTTGTGTTGACAGTTTGAGCGGCGCGGTCTTTTGCCCGACGAATTTGTAGCAGTTCTGAAGCGAATGCCGTGAGGTGTTTCCTTCAGTTTAGAAATCGAGTTGAACTCACGAGGGCTTAAGTCAGGGGAGTGCAGTAGGTGGTATAGCACTTAGCAGCCCCATCAGCCAAACAACTCAGTAACAGCTTGCACTGTACGTGCTTGAGCATTATCTTGCAAAACGATGGTCAGGTCCTGCAGAAAGTGTCATCACTTCTGTCTCTAAGCTGGTCGCAGGTTTTGTTCCACAAATGAACAGCTTAGAGACAGAAGTGATGGACACTTTCTGCAGGACCTGACCTGCATTCCACCACAACTAGCCTTAGAGAGCGAGTTCGAAAATTTTCGCGAGATCTGAGAGACCACACCTCGCGAGTGAAGAGTTAATATAATTCGAAAGGAATTTTGCCGTAGATATGCACTAAAGAAAGAAAATCATGAGTATACATAGCCATTAGAAGAGGTAAAAAAAGTAGACACACACAGAAAAAAGTTTTCTTTCGTCCCTGACATTGCTATCAACTTGTACCACGCGTAACGATCGGGTGCTAAGGTAGAAACGAAATACAAAAGTAACAATGTTTCGTGAAGTTGCATTCTAGGGACGTTTATGTTTAAATGTTGCATATAGCTCATTTGCAGCAACACACACACATACCAGACAGGTACAATGCCGCAACTGCTACGTCATCGATGTTGTCAACAGTGGATAACGAAACGTAGTAACGAAGCCATCGGGGACAACAAACGTTGTTTATTAAAGTCGTTTTTTCACTTTCTTTGGTCTAAGAGTAAACGGAACTAACTCTGTGTTCGTTTGCCGCCGTCACAACAATATTTAGTATGTTCCTAATTTTCAGTATCTTCATTTTGAGTATCTACAAAGTCCCCTATTATGAGAAAAATATATTTGTTTTAGGCTATCTCTCAAAGAAGAGCTAGAGCGACAATTTATATGTAGAGAGTGTAATAGGAATAATGCAGATGTTGATGACGATAATTCTGTTGTTGTTTTGGGAGACACATTCAACTGTGCACTGAACATAATTCCAAATATTTTTGAGATATGTAATTGCTATTAGATGAATTTACAGTGCAGATTTTATAACGCAAATCATTTCGCGTCTGAGGTGATTTTTTTGTCTTGCAGTGACAGTGACATTGTTTTGTTGCCGCCATTAACACAAACTTTATTTTTTAACTCAGTGTATGAAACGAGTCCCTTCAAATAAGATACATGATATTTGCTATCACAGATCAGGCCCACAGACGCAACTGGTCGAGTTTCGACCACAGGCGGTACTAGTCATAATTAAACGGCTAAAAGAGTGAACGGTTCCAGTTGCTGGTTGAATATCTACCGGATTCTAGGAAGAACAAAATTTTTATATTTCCAGTATTCCATATAACTGTTCAGCGAATTTAATGCGCTGTTGTAATGCATGCATTAGCAGGTACATCCCGGCATTAATATTAATTGTTCAAGGAGGCCAGTGATCCTTACATTATTCGAAAGGTACTTTGCCATAGATGTGCACAAAGCAAAAATAACGTGTGTATGTAGCCATCAGAAGTGGTAAAAGAAAATAGCTTTCATATTTATAGGACTGATGTTACACTCTCTATCACGCATTAAAATCACCAATGCCTGAACGTCGAAAATTTAAGAGCTACCAATCTCTGCCCTGCGCAACGATTAGGCGCTATGGTAGAAATTACACACGAAAGTAATAACATTTTGTGAAATTGCATTTTAGGCGTTTTCGTGTGTGCATGGTTCATTTGAATGCATACTGGGCAGCTACAATGCGACAACTGCTAGGTCGATGCGATCAGCTGTGAAAAATCAAAATATCGTTGTAACGAAGTCTGTAAATAACGTTGTATATTGTGAAACGCGTACGTTTCATATGTATTCATTACCAGCGATGGCGAGGCATGACAGAATCTCTGACCAGAGAGTTATTTATCGTTGCTAGTCTGCGCTTGACTGCGAGAGAGTTCAGTTGCGTGTTGTGAGTTGGACTCAGTTGCGTATTGTGAGTTGGACTCAGTCGGAAGTTGTATGAGTAGCGAATGGACGGATGTACTGAGCGGGCGTCGACATGGGTCTCTGGTCACGGTTCTGGACGAGGTATATTGTTATCGAAGGTAATGAAGCAGCATTGCGCTCAGCTAATAACATATGTTAATTGTAATTAATTTGTTCAAGAATTGCCCCAATAATAATTTTTCTACAAAGTAACCTTTTTAAAGCAAAAGATTCATTTCAAGTTAAATAATATTTCCCATGCATTCCCTCCAAGAATCAAAATTAAATATGGGCCAGCATTGCACGGAGCTGTGCCGAAAAATAAGAGCAGATATAGATGCAGTTTACTGAGGTAAGAATTTTGGTTTTTGTGTTCAGGTTTAATTATTGCACAGGGCCGAAGGTCAGCGCAGCTGCCCTTATAAAATTTATCAGGTTCATCTTAACGTTAATTTTGTGGGTACTTAACATTTTGGCTCAATTTTATTATCATTGTCTTCTTATTCTTGCTGGAAGGTTACAATTTCACTAATATTGACCTTTTAAAATTATTGTGGGGAGGTTACAATTGACGTCGTTATTTCGCTTACTTTTCTGTGAGATTAACTGTGTGGTTGGTAGTTGATTTGGAGGAAGGGACCAACAGCGTGGTCATTAGTCCTATCGGATTACGGAAGGATAGGGAAGGAAGTCGGAGTTGCCCTTTCAAAGGAACCATCCCGGTATTTGCCTGAAGCGATTTAGGGAAATCACGGGAAACCTAAATCATGATGGCCGGGCGCCGCGGGATTGAACCGTCGTCCTCCCGAATGCGAGTCCTGTGTGCTAACCACTGGGGCGCCTCGCTTGGTCGCATCATCAGGCATGACATTTTAGTTTGTTACTTCTTTGCTACTAACTCGACTAAGAATATATTTTTCAGACAGCATCCATGTACACGACTGAAAATACCTGCAGCATTATGTCATTATATGACCCATAGTTCGGGAGATATGCCGTCATAATCATTGAAGTACGTGAAAAAACGTGCTAAAATTGATCGCAAATTACTCGGACCATAGTAAACTAGTTTTTGATAAATGAGAGCACTTAGCGACGTCCAACAAACTTTATACGTAATTTCAAACCTTTTTCTACACTTTCATAGGTGGGAATTTGATTCTTTAAAGAATCTGGGATTACACACTAAACAAGTCTCCACCTTCAGTGTCATCCAAGTAATGCAGGTACGTGTTTGACGCGAGAGGGTGAACTGCAGACGCTGAGACAATGGCAACTTGTTTTGTAGACAAACAGCACTTGAGAAGTCCCCATATTTGCAATCAGTAACTGAAGTATTCGACACGGGTTTGGCGAATACTCTGCTTTATGCACTAATTGAAACTCTTCTGTAATACAATAGTGAAATACACTACTGGCCATTAAAATTGCTACACCAAGAAGAAATGCGGATGATAAACGGGTATTCATTGGACAAAGATATTATACTAGAACTGACATGTGATTACATTTTCACGCAATTCGGGTGCATAGATCCTGAGAAATCAGTACCCAGAACAACCACTTCTGGCCGTAATAACGGCCTTGATACGCCTGGGCATTGAGTCAAACAGAGCTCGGATGGCGTGTACAGGTACAGCTGTCCATGCAGCTTCAACACGATACCACAGTTCATCAAGAGTAGTGAATGGCGTATTGTGACGAGCCAGTTGCTCGGCCACCATTGACCAGGCGTTTTCAATTGGTGAGAGATCTGGAGAATGTGCTGGCTGGGGCAGCAGTCCAACATTTTCTGTATCCAGAAAGGCCCGTACAGGACCTGCAACATGCCGGGTGATACGCCAGTATGGCGATGACGAATACACGCTTCCAATGTGCGTTCACCGCGATGTCGCCAAACACGGGTGCGATCATCATGATGCTGTAAACAGAACCTGGATTCATCCGAAAAAATGACATTTTGCCATTCGTGCACCCAGGTTCGTCGTTGAGTACACCATCGCAGGCGCTCCTGTCTGTGATGCGGCGTCAAGGGTAACCGCAGCCACGGTCTCCGAGCTGATAGTCCATGCTGCTGCAAACGTCGTCGAACTGTTCGTGCAGATGGTTGTTGTCTTGCAAACGTCCCCATCTGTTGACTCAGGGATTGAGACGTGGCTGCACGATCCGTTACAGCCATGCGGATAAGATGCCTGTCATCTCGACTGCTAGTGATACGAGGCCGTTGGGATCCAGCACGGCGTTCCGTATTACCCTCCTGAACTCACCGATTCCATATTCTGCTAACAGTCATTGGATATCGACCAACGCGAGAGCTATGTCGCGATACGATAAACCGCAATCGCGATAGGCTACAATCCGACGTTTATCAAAGTCGGAAACGTGATGTTACGCATTTCTCCTCCTTACAAGAGGCATCACAACAACGTTTCACCAGGCAACGCCGGTCAGCTGCTGTTTGTGTATGAGAAATCGGTCGGAAACTTTCTTCATGTCAGCACCGGCGCCAACCTTGTGCGAATGCTCTGAAAAGCTAATGATTTTCATATCACAGCATCTTCTTCCTGTCTGTTAAATTTCGCGTCTGTAGCACGTCATCTTCATGGAGTAGCAATTTTAATGGGCAATTGTGTATTTGTCCAATCAAAGTCAGATTCCTTGCAGGTGTATCATTTCTTATGTTGATACTTATCTCAGGTATGTGTAGTCGATTTCAAGACAATATCGTCCCATCTAGAGAATCCAGTTAGAGTGCTTCATGTATCGAATGCCGGAAGTACTGTAAGTGTCGTTCCATCAAGGAAGCGACCATAATACCTTTGCCACACAGTTTCATAATTCTTGTCAAATACGCTCTACTGCGCTCGTCTGAAAGAAAATGGGGTAAACACCAGAATTAAAAAATACAGCTGTAAGGAAATTTACTTTCATTGGAACAAATAAGTATCATAATTCGTTTCAAATGCCCACTACTGTCTGGGTCTAAAGGAAAGTGAGATAATCATCAGAATAAAAAATACAGCTGAAAGTCCTGTGGATATCCGATTCCACAGAAATAGTGAAATAATTCGTGACCTGTCCGTCCCGAATCAAACTTCACCAGAGTCCAAAAGAGATCAGCACTCGAAAGGCAAGCCGTCGTACACAAATAGTGAAGTGAAAGGACGCTTTCTAAACTAGCGAAAATGTAGAATCCAATAGCCTCAGCTCGTTTTCCCTGTCAGTCAGGCGATGTAGCTGCTAGACGATCCGAACTCAAGTGGCACGGCCGATGTTAGTCCGTAGATACAGGCCGGGTGACAGAAGATGATTTGGAGTCGATATGGGACACGTGGGGGGTCCAGTACTAAAATCAGAATTTCACAGAGATTTGGAAGATATGCGATCAAATCAGGCAGAAGGAATTGATAACATGCTTTGGAATACGTAAAATCTTTTCGGAAACCAGCAACCAACGACTACTCAAGTTTGTTTCTTTACAGAACCCATCAAACTTCCACGGTACTAGAGCGAGCTGTAGAGGGTAATATCTCCAGAGGAAGACAGAACCCATCAAACTTCCTGAAAAATGTTGTGCACACAATTCCAAAGGTAGCAAGGGTAGATGCAAGCGAGAACTACAGCATTATCAGCTTCACAGCGACTGCATTCAAGTTTCTGACAAAGTCAATGTTCATAAAAATGGAAGAGACGATTGAGGATGTGTTAGATTGACTCTAGGAGTGCTAAAGGCACCAGGGAAACAGTTCTGATGTTGTGCTACAGAGGGAGGAAGGACTCGAAAAATCAAAACACGTTAATATGATTCGCAGACCTAGAAAAGCTGTTCGACCCTGGAAAATGATGTAAGGCGTTCGAAATTCTCAGGAAAATAAGTATCAGCTATTGGAAAAGTCAGCTAATAAACAATATGAACCGAGTGGGAAAAATTAGAATGAGCGACCACGAACGTTCTCAGATTAGAAAGGGTATCAGGCTGGGGTGTAATCTTTCGCCGCTCCTGTTCAATTTATATATCGAAGAAGCAATTACGAAAATAAAAGATAGGTTCAAGAGAGGGATTAAAATTCAGGGTGAAAGGATATCAATGATACGATTTGCTGATGACATTGCTGTCTCCAGTGAAGGCGCGGAAGAATGGAATGGAATGAAATCTATTGAGCGCACACTATGGATTGACAGTAAACCGAAGAAAGACGAAAGTAATGAGGAGCAATAGCAATGAGATTAGAGACAAATTTGACATCAAAATCAGTGCTCACGAAGTTATTCTGCTACCATGGAAGCAAAATACGAGTAACACATGACGGAAGAAGCAAGGAGAATATAAAAAGGGGACTAGTACAAGCAGATGGCATTCCTGGCCAAAAGAAGTGTACTGGTATCAAACATGGCCTTAATTTGAGGAAGAAATTTCTGTGATTGCTGAAAATGTAAGTTTGGAACAGAACACTGCTTCGAAGTGAATCATGGGCTATGAGATAACCGGAAAGAAGAAAATGTGAAGTAGCTCCTCACAGAATTGTCGAGAAGAGAATTATGTGGCAAACATTAACGACAAGGACAAGATGATATGGCATGTCTTAGTACACCAAGGAACAACTTACGTGGTACTAGAGCTGTAGAGGGCAACATCTGCAGAGGAAGACAGACACTACAAATAAATGAGGGCGTTTGGTGGAAGTGCTATTTTAAGAAGAAGAGATTGGCACGGGAAAGGAGGTCGTGGCGGGTCGCATAGAACGAGTAGAAAAGCCAATGATTCAGATGATGATGATGATGATGATGATGATGATGATGATGATAACAATAATAATGTAAAAATCGGTGTAAAATCTCACTGGTATTCCGACAGTGCGTAATGCCTTGGATTCGAGTAATCATTTTTAGTAGCAGGGGTGCTTATATCAAAGTGTCTGCGAATCAATGAAATCATTAAACGTACTAGTTTCGAGGTTTCAACATACTCTGCAGTTCACCTGCGCCGCTTGCCCGTCACCTCCGGCTGTGGCCACATAGCGGGGAATGCGGGAAAGCGGACGGCTGAGCTGTTTGTGTGTGTCTGAATGTCGTTTCCGTCTCACTGCCCAACTGCCGTCACTTCTGGTCGGTATTGCTCATAACTCCCTCTACGCGGCCTGGCAGCTCTCATTCGATTCTCACTATTCTTACGCGAGACAGACGACGGGTGCAGCACGGTAGAAGTTCGTTCCAGCATGAATACCGGCTGTCTAAATTCACACATCACCGGAAGCACGTCACCTTCATCCCGACGATTGCCTCCTCATGGCTTTTTACACTTTCGTATCGACTGTAGCAATCTTGTTACAGCTCTACCAGCCCATGACAGAACTCCTTCGGGAGCCACGCTCACATGACGAGGATCTCAAACACTGAGGCTGCCCTCTAAAATTGGTCCCGCTGGAGTCCGTAAAACAAAGCCCACAGGCGTAATTTGAAATTTGTGTTCTGGTTCATATTGTGCTAGCGGATTCAGTTTTTAAACACACAGCTGTACAAAAAAAAAATCATTAAATCAATACATTTTTATCTATTCTTGCCGGTATCGAAGCATGTCAAGAAAGTACGAGTACTGTGCCTCTAACGCTCAAAGGAATTTTTTTCCGACAAGTTGGCAGAACTGCATTCAAGCATAAAGTGTCGGAGTAGCACGCACTGGCGTTTTTTTTCTGTTCGCTGAAAACTCTTGTGGTGATGTGTTGGAATGAGTGTCTCTATTTCAGTTAATTAGGTAATTACATGTTCCTTAAATCATTTGAACAATTTTTTCATCGAAATCATGTGGAACGGGCCAGTTTACAGGATATGTATACATGATCAGCGTTAAGATTAATGAACACATCATTTTTTAGTCCTATTCATGTAACTACACTTAAAAACAAACTTTTTTTCAGGCTACCAGTTTTTAAATGGAAATTAATCCACAGAATAGAAAGTTTTTTCTGTGAGAAATGGTTTTATATTAGATTTAAAACTGCTTTGTTACCTGTCAGTCATTGTGGTGTCACCGCCAGACACCACACTTGCTAGGTGGTAGCTTTAAATCGGCCGCGGTCCATTAGTACAAGTCGGACCCGCGTGTCGCCACTGTCAGTGATAGCAGACCGAGCGCCACCACAAGGCAGGTCTCGAGAGACGGGATAGCACTCGCCCCAGTTGTACGGACGACGTAGCTAGCGATGCACACTGACGAAGCCTCGCTCATTTGCAGAGCAGATAGTTAGAATAGCCTTCAGCTAAGTCAATGGCTACGACCTAGCAAGGCGCCATTAGTAACATTGCATGTATCTAAAGAGTCTCACTTGTATCGCCACAATCTCCTGATGTACCAGAAGGATGGATTAAAGTTAAGTATTCCAGCAGCTACGTACTTTTCTTTATAGCATTCATTACGTATCCTGTTTCAGACCTCACGCCATCCTGCTTTAGCTTAGCGCTTGCCTTTCGGCTTCCTCTCATTGTGTCTAGGCTGTCTTGTCTAGACACAACAGTCATTTTATGTTATTGGACAGATGATTAAAAATTTTTGTTGCTTCGTATTGAACTCCTTCCCGAGCCACTGGCAGCTCTGAGAATGGGTAACAAAGGTCATTTCTCCCCTATTTTTGTAGATGTGGGCTTCGCTGTTCTTCTCAAATTGTGATGAATTATTTATGACAAATTTCATCAGCGGCTCTGTGTATTATGACGGCGCCTTTAAAATGCCTAACTGCTTGAAGATGTATCTACATGACGACTGCGGATGTACACATGTTATTCTTACTGCTCGCTTTTGTGCAATCAGTACTACTTTCTTAGTGGTGAGTGATCCCAGAAAAGTATTGCATAAGACATTATTAAGTGAAAATATGTCAGGAGACTGAATCGTTTGTTTCCAAGACTAGGTGTTACATGAAGAGCAAAATTAGGTGAATTCGATTGTTTGAGAAGCTCAGTAATATACTGTTTTTCCGTTCAAGTTTTCATTTGTATATACTCCCAAAAATTTGGAGCATTCTGCCCTATTCACTGAGTCCTGTTCGTGTGCTACATCAGTTGTCGATATGACTTTTTGTTGTACAGAACTGAATATACGAGGGTAAGTCAATTATTATCTGCAGTTGAGTTGTATTTTTGTTTATTTTGGTAGTACTGTCGTTTTACGTTGATGACGCATACTTTATTTGTTGTTATATCTTTGCAATTTTCGAGCTGCTAGGCTAGTTTCGTTATCGCTGCCGTGAAGAAGAGCAGCCTTTCGGAAGCCGTATCAGGAGCCGAAATTCATCGAAGACTTTCGGTACAGTATGGCAACAGTGTTTTGCCACAACGGAGTGTTTAGAATGAATTAAGAAATTCCGAAATGGTCGCACAAGTCTTACGCGCAATGAAGGAACCGGACGACCGTTTACCGCCACAAATGAAGAAACCATTGAACGTTCACGCGAAATAACTCTCTTAGACAGACGATTAACTATCGACGAAGTGGCACATCGTCTGCAAATTAGTCACGGCTCTGCCTACGAAATCATCCACAACACACTTGAGTTTCATAAAGTTTGTGCAAGATGGGTCCCAGAACAACTCACACAGTCGCATAAACAAATGCTCTTGGACATCTGCAAAAAACATTTGGATCGCAATGGTAGCGAAGAGGACAAGTTCTTAGACAGGATCATTACTGGTGACGAAACATGGATCCATCATTACGAGCCGGAGGGTAAACTGCAGAGTATGGAATGGAATCATCCAAATTCGCCGTACAAAAGTTCAAGACCTAACCGTCCGCAGGAAAACTTATGCTTATGGTTTTTTGGGACGCACAAGGTCCAGTACTGGAACATTATGGGGGGGGGGGGGGGAGAACAACATACAGTGTACGTAACAGTGAGATGCTTACTGCCAGGCTAAAGTCTGCAATTCTAAGCAAACGCCGACGATTGCTGTCAAAAGGTGTGTTGTTGTACGACACTGCCCGTCCGCATACTGCTGCCCACACTGCTCAAACGCTCCAGAAACTCAAATTTGAAGTACCGGATCATCCTCCCTGTAGTCCCGATCTTGCCCCTTTTATCACTTGTTTGGTCCATTCGAACAGGCATTAAGGGGCCGTCGATTTGCCTCGGACGAAGAAGTGAAAGAAGCGGTGCGTTCCAGGCTCGCAGCTCAACCGAGAACCTTCTTTTATGAGGGCATCAGGAAGCTTATACAAAGATGGATCAAGTGCGTTGAAACGCTAGGAGACTATGTCGAAATATGGTGTTCTTGTAAGTTTTCTATTTGATTAGAATAAAATTTTATAACTGCTTTGCGGGTAATAATTGACTTACCCCCGTAGCACGTTTTTCCAAAATTGAAGGAAATTCCATTTTCAGAGAACCACCTTATAATTCTTTGAAAAAAGTGATTAGCAGTCTCTTCTGTGGCTTTCTCTCTAATGGAATTTACACTTCTGGAAATGGAAAAAAGAACACATTGACACCGGTGTGTCAGACCCACCATACTTGCTCCGGACACTGCGAGAGGGCTGTACAAGCAATGATCACACGCACGGCACAGCGGACACACCAGGAACCGCGGTGTTGGCCGTCGAATGGCGCTAGCTGCGCAGCATTTCTGCACCGCCGCCGTCAGTGTCAGCCAGTTTGCCGTGGCATACGGAGCTCCATCGCAGTCTTTAACACTGGTAGCATGCCGCGACAGCGTGGACGTGAACCGTATGTGCAGTTGACGGACTTTGAGCGAGGGCGTATAGTGGGCATGCGGGAGGCCGGGTGGACGTACCGCCGAATTGCTCAACACGTGGGGCGTGAGGTCTCCACAGTACATCGATGTTGTCGCCAGTGGTCGGCGGAAGGTGCACGTGCCCGTCGACCTGGGACCGAACCGCAGCGACGCACGGATGCACGCCAAGACCGTAGGATCCTACGCAGTGCCGTAGGGGACCGCACCGCCACTTCCCAGCAAATTAGGGACACTGTTGCTCCTGGGGTATCGGCGAGGACCATTCGCAACCGTCTCCATGAAGCTGGGCTACGGTCCCGCACACCGTTAGGCCGTCTTCCGCTCACGCCCCAACATCGTGCAGCCCGCCTCCAGTGGTGTCGCGACAGGCGTGAATGGAGGGACGAATGGAGACGTGTCGTCTTCAGCGATGAGAGTCGCTTCTGGTTTGGTGCCAATGATGGTCGTATGCGTGTTTGGCGCCGTGCAGGTGAGCGCCACAATCAGGACTGCATACGACCGAGGCACACAGGGCCAACACCCAGCATCATGGTGTGGGGAGCGATCTCCTACACTGGCCGTACACCACTGGTGATCGTCGAGGGGACACTGAATAGTGCACGGTACATCCAAACCGTCATCGAACCCATCGTTCTACCATTCCTAGACCGGCAAGGGAACTTGCTGTTCCAACAGGACAATGCACGTCCGCATGTATCCCGTGCCACCCAACGTGCTCTAGAAGGTGTAAGTCAACTACCCTGGCCAGCAAGATCTCCGGATCTGTCCCCCATTGAGCATGTTTGGGACTGGATGAAGCGTCGTCTCACGCGGTCTGCACGTCCAGCACGAACGCTCGTCCAACTGAGGCGCCAGGTGGAAATGGCATGGCAAGCCGTTCCACAGGACTACATCCAGCATCTCTACGATCGTCTCCATGGGAGAATAGCAGCCTGCATTGCTGCGAAAGGTGGATATACACTGTACTAGTGCCGACATTGTGCATGCTCTGTTGCCTGTGTCTATGTGCCTGTGGTTCTGTCAGTGTGATCATGTGATGTATCTGACCCCAGGAATGTGTCAATAAAGTTTCCCCTTCCTGGGACAATGAATTCACGGTGTTCTTATTTCAATTTCCAGGAGTGTATTACAACACTAGTATTGTCTGCAGAACTACCTGTTCTGCTTGTTGAATGTCAACTGGAAAGCCATTTACATACAAAACGAATGGGAATGGACCCAAAATTGAGTCTTATGGGACTCCTTTTGTGATTTATTCCCAGTTCCCAAAATTCGCTACCCTTCCAACGTTCTTTGAATTACCCTGCACAACTCTTTGCATTCCGTTTGGATATGAATCAAATTAATTCTCTGTAAAGTGTGTGTTCAAGTGTGTGTGAATTGCTAAGGGACCAAACTGCTGAGGTCAGCGGTCCCTAGATTTGCACGCTACTCAAACTAACGTATGCCCAAGGAAGGACTCGAACCTCCTGCAAGAGGAGCCGCGCAATCCGTGACATGGTGCCGTAGACCGCGCGGCCACTCAAGTGGCTCCGTGTAAAGGCATCAATTCCATAGAACTTGAATTTTTCTAAGAATGTAACACGATTTACACGATGAAATGTCTTGGAAAGATCACAAAAAATCCAACTGCGATATTTTATTATTTAACGCTTGTAGTATTTGACGAGTGAAAGTATAAATAACATTTGAGATCCTACCATCTGCGTAGTGAGGAGCTTAATCTGGTTTCTTCTTCCAGATTTTTAACGAAAGTGTGGTGATAATTGTGTAAAACTGGGGTCGTGAGTTTAAAGGTGGCAGAACAAGCCTTCATCATGATTAAGGAAGTGGGCGGCCTCAATCGTGACTGGTGGGATGGTCAACAGGATCTAATAAAGGATTCGCGGTGACCGCCGATTCACTTTGAACGATATGCACGCAGTGTTTCCAGAAATCGCCAGATCTTCTCTACATGAGTTCATTACAGAAACAGTTTTCGAAAATTATTTGCGAGGTGGATACCAAAACAACCCACAGCTCAACGCATTCAGCAGAATCGCGTCTTCATGGGAAGTTTTCAGTGCTTCGAACTGGAAGATGAACAGTTATTTGGCTCTGTTGCAACTGGCGACTAAACCTAGATGGCGCACTATATTCCTGAAAGGAAAAAACAATGCAGTGGCGAATCCCTTCTCACCATCAGCTAAAAGATTTAAAAACGTTTGTTTCAGCCTGAAAAATCGTGGCTCTGTCTTTTGCGACTGTAAAGGGATTCTCCCAACTGAATCTTTGCGTCAGGGGTTAACAATTAATGCTGCACGGTACTGTGAAAGCTTACAAGAACTACGAAGGGAGAGACAGAACAAAAAGAAGACGACAAGTTAACGAAGGGACGTGCTTGTCGCAAGACAATACACGTATCTACACAGCCAACCCGATAAGGTAACTCTTGGATTCATTCGGTTGGGGCATCGCCAACCACCCCGCTCACAGCCTTGATCTGGCGCCTTCAGATTTTCACTTTTTCTCCTCTGTGAAGCTCTTTGTTGATGGAAACGGATTTCCTACGGACCCTGAGGTCCAGAGTGGCGTCAAATAATGGACCATAGAAGGGACGGGAGACTTTTCTGACGAACGTATCTGAAAGCTCATCCCTCGAATCACAGAGCGCATTTGGAACGAAGGCGCCAACCTGAGTTTATAAATTTTTCGTAGATTTATCGTCTTTTCGGTATTAAAACGACTGGGTATCAATTTCTGGACATGCCTCGTCATCGGCACCAACTTTTATGGCAGTTGCCCCATCCTCTTACGAGTCTCCTTATCGCCTCAGCGAAGAATTCTTTAGCTTCATCTCGAGGCCAGTTTTCTACCTTTTTTTCTCTCTTCGTTGTTACTGAACTTGATGCCACGCAAAGCCTCTTTCAACATACCGAACAGATATAAATCCGTAGAGGCAAGGTGAGGCCTCAAGGAGGATGTTGCAGGAGCTCGCAACCCACTTTGCCGGTATTTTCCAGCGTCAGATGTCCCGTTTGAGGTAAAATGTTGTCTTGAAGAAGCAGCACACGTTTCCTCTTCCCACTATCCCAGACACTTAGTCTTCAGCGCCCCTTGGCTTTGTTATTAACTGGAAAAAAATTCACTGAAAATCAGACCATGGGCACTACAAAAAAGGTTAATACGTATGATCTTTACCAGACAATGGTTGCGTTTTGAATTTCTTACGGACAGGAGATTCAGGGTATTTCCAATGCGTGCTTTGACGGACTCCCATTCAAAATGAGATATGCCTATTTCACCACAGCTTAAAGTCCTACCCAAAAATGCACCACCTTCGCTACTGAAACGATTTTTGAGCTCGATACGAAAGAGGAGCAGTAAGCCCTCAGAGAACACACATCACACAGGTCTTACAGTAGTTCACTTTGTTTGGAGATATGTCATCATTTACTCGACATTTTTCGGCAATTTGTTCAACTGTAAGTCGTCGGTCTTCTAGTATATGTGAATCGATACGAACTTGCGACCCCGAGATCGACCAGACACCCTGTGGAGTTCTCGTCGGTTACGCTTTTGCAGGCACTTTTAATCATCTACAGACATGCGTAAAAAGTCACAACTACCGCTCTATTCTCAGGTAGTCCCCGAGAATATTTCTGGCGGTGTTACATTTTCTGGCAGTAAACGTAGGATTACGGAACTCTATTCTTCAAAACTAATTTATTCGAGCGGACACATCATCGTATCTAAGACCATAGACGTTTCATTTACGTAAATATTAATCGAACGAATGACAGACACGCTTCGTAACGTTGGCAACCAACACGAGAGTTTAAATTCCCTTCATTAGCTGTTGCCTTAAAAAAAAATGGTTCAAATGGCTCTAGGCACTATGGGACTTAACATCGGAGGTCATCAGTCCCCCGGACTTAGAACTACTTAAACCTAAGGACAGCACACGCATCCATGCCCGAGGCAGGATTCGAACCTGCGACCGTAGCTGCCGCGTGGTTCCAGACTGAAGCGCCTAGCACCGCTCGGCTACCGCGGCCGGCCGTTGCCTTAACTCTATATGTTTATCTGTTTAATTAATGGATGATCCCCGTAACTGGTCAGTTGATCTGAATTACTCATATTCCACTGCTGTGTAAAATTTCTCATCTTCTATTTTGAATGAACAGGTTTTTGGACTATAATCAAATAGTTAATTTCGGAAGATCAACTGTTGGTGCTGGTTGAATAGTTTTTAATATGTCTTACACTCAAACGAATAAACTGTATTTTCTGTTGATTCTATTTTCCTGAAGTGGAAACACCAAGCCTGATAGAAAATGTGTGTACTCTCCCTTTTTGCTACTCTGTTGTGCATGCCAAGAAGACCGCTAGCATTTACGTACGAATGGCCACGCGAGTATTTGTCGCAGTAAAACCCTCTCTGTTGCAGATTGCGGAAGGGAAGCTGGAACGGTAAGCAGCCACCAGACAGCCTGCAAGCCACCTGGTGAACAACGGGCGAGTGCGTAGCTGTATCGTGCTAGATTCGGTACGTGTGTGTCATAACTCAGAATGCCATTCTGGGGCCATTTGGTCCGAGGAGTTCCGTGTAAGTGACCATCATTGTTCCCAGGACTCCCTCCACGTCCAGATGTCTACCAGATGCCCTGGAGATTTGACAGACACGTCTACTCGAAAGTACGGTGTATCCCCACACAGTCCGTACACATGTGAACACCTGGAGTATCTGCGTAATCCGTCGACATTGGGGTCACCAGCTTGAACTTGGCTAGTCTACTATTGTATGATATTGCGGGGCATTCTTCTTGTGAAGTACCTGATGGTCTCTGGTTCTCTGCAGTTACGGAACGGAGATGGTTGTTTACCCGATTTGTATAAACAATATGCTCACCTGCCATGCAGAGTTCTAACTGTTTATGCAGTGGCCGTGTTTTGTGTGCTGGGTCAAATTCCGGTTGCTTTTGGGTGATACTCGGCATATTATGATTTTGTTGTTCCGTCCGTTCCTGAATTCCAAGTGTTGGCTAAGTTGAACTTCCTCAGAGCCCCTTGCTTCGTATGTTGCAGATCGCATAGAGTGGAGTCATATTGTTGGCATCATCGATATATTGATGGATTGGTAGATTTGTATCATCCGTGATCTTTTTGTCCTTGTTCGTGAGAGGATTTATGCGTCATTGTTGAGGAGGCGAATATGACGTAGTTTTGGTAGCCATTGTGTAGGGGTTGACCTGGTAACGCTAGCAATCATTCTTATGGTGTTATTATATCTGGACTTTTTTTGCGTGTGGGCTTATAAATTATGCGTCCTTTGGAAGTCAGATCTGGAAGCTGGAGAGACTGAATAAGAGTCTCTGACCGTTCTTTCCACCAACCTGTCGTCTTCTAAAGTTGTGTCCCCAGAGCAGAAGACAGCTCGTCAGTCGTGGGATCTTCTTCGGCAGAGGCTGCTAGCTGTTAACTTTAGAATCTGTGATTCTGCTTTTTTTTATGGGATGCCACTTGCCCAGGTTTGTCACTGTATCTACAGAGGGCAAGATCTGTAGTACTGACAATGATGGTAGGCGACGCTTCTCATTAATGTATCCTGTTATTACTTAAATATTCACACATTTTACAGTCTCTTTTTACAACACTCGACATAACTTTCTTAATTGTAAGGTAACTTTTCTATCCAACTTCCGATGTAGAATACGACATGTCCGTCACTCCAGAACGTCCGAAACAGAGTGAATTGTGAATAGCACAGCCGAAGTACTTTGTCTCCCAGGCGCGCCAAAGCAACCCGAAGATGTCCAAAGAACTCCGGTTGTAATATCGTTACTCTTATGTTTCTCAAAATTAGTGAAATTTAATAAACAAAAATAATGGACTCTTAGCGTAACTAAGAGAGACAGTCATACCGAAAACTGGGTTAAATACAATGGAAAGTATATAAATAATTAATAAGAGGCGTTGTGGCGCCTAGCACCCGAATTTGTCGACCAATCAGAAGCAAGTTCAGAGGAAATGACGGACTCTCCCACGGGACTGGTACATGCTGTACCATCTGTCTCTCGTATCTAACTTCACTTTTGTACCATACGCTATTTCACGGGTATCAAACTGCATCAAGGCGAGCTTCTAGCAAAATAAAATATTGTCGGCCATACCCAAGAATATCACAGGCTGTTTAATGACACTGGGACATATTATTCAGTGGTTGAGAAGCTCCAAGGCAGGAGAATGTAAGGTGGACGCAGATGCTCCTCATAACTTTTGGGTGGTGGTGTTTCTTGTTTTCAGCTCTCCGACAGTTTTTGTTAGGTGAGTTCTATCTTATGTACGCTGATATTTTGTGAATAAAACCTACCGCAGTGGCTGCTAAAATAATTTTATTAAAATGTCACTGCCAGTTTCTCACCAGTAGAGATTGATAGGTTTTTTTGAACATTTGTATTGATGCGAAACAGGAAGTGAGTTTATAAGAAAAAGTATTTTAACGGCCAGTGCGGAAGATTTTATTCAGCATGTGGAATTTTGGCTGTGGTTACCCTACATTTAAAATAACTTTGCTATGTTATTATAAGTGTGGAGTTTTCGAACAGGATGCTGAATTTTCATGTGGTGAGTTTATTCTATACGGTAGGTGGAAGCTACATCGCGTCCGTAGTAGAGGGTTGGACGCACACCCTGGGAAACGCTCGTTATCTCCTGATGGTAATAGTCCAGTCAACGGAGGAAAAGTTAGCGAAAAGATTGGGGGGGTCGCCAATTTTCGTAGGTGGTTAGAGGGAGTGCCATGAACAACGTACCAAACTCCTGACCAACGGCGTGTGGGCGTGCGGGTAGAGGAGAGGGAGGAATGTATAAAGAACACATTCTGTTTGTTTTCCTTTAATACCTCGAAAACTGCGATGTCTAATGAAAATGTTGCACAGTACAAAATTAAACTACATTAAATTTTCTACAAACAAGACCGTTTTTTCTGCAGGACTGGTACTTTTCGTTTTGCAGGGGATGGAAAAATTTCATATTACTAAAAATAGTTTTTAAATGGTTTAAAATTAGTGTATGTTGCTAAATGAAGTGGATAAAGAAAAAATGTGTGCACCACATACAAGTTTAGTAAATCCATATGTTATTTGATTATTCAGGATTTCATGTCCCAGGAGAAATGATGAGTACTGAAGGATATGACAGGAACAATCACTCGAAGCAAAAACGTCTAGTAAAGACGGGCCCTAAAATGCATATCGTAAGAGCTGTGAGCACGTGTTCAGTAGAAGAGATGTGTTTTGACAAAAACGAGAGCCGCCACTGGCGTTTAAAAAAAGAATTGACGAAAAAAAGTTTTTGGTACAAATCGTTTTACTGTTTCTTGAAATATCCCCCTTCAAAATGTATATACTTTTCCATGCATTCGAACCAGTTCTGGAAGTATATTCTCCACCCTAATGTTGGTACCTAAAAACGTGGTTTTAGTAGGGTTGCAGGGGCTTCAACAGCTTCTTGTGATGATGAAAGTCCCTGCCATGCGTTTCTTCTTTGACGTAAGGGTAAAAAAAAAAAAAGAGTTCGGAGATAAATCAGGTGAATGCGGGCGGTGAAACATTAATTCCATGTTTTTCTCCATCGAATAATCAATTGTTTGATGTGCGACACCTGGTATTATCAAGATGAAGAACGATGCGGGGTTTTCAATTGTTTATCGTGATTTCATCGATGACTTGCGGCATACAAATTGTTGTATGGCATTCGGGATAAACCGACAACCTAATGCAACGGTTGCAACGTGTCCACTGTAACAAATAGCATAGGCGATCATTTTCTTAGGACTGCTTCATGCATGAATCAGTTTTGGTGGTTTCGGTTCTTCTCAGAACAGGCAGGCAGTTGACCTGCGGCCTAGTTTCTGGTTTCATGTACAGTACGTTATGTCCCTGTCACGACGTCGTGGACGGATTGCGTGGCCTCGATCGAATTTCCAGACCGTTTCCTTGCACTAATTGACATGAGCGTGTATCCGCCATTTTTCACAAATGTTCATGCATAATCGTGTGTGTTGCATCCGGGAGTATGCAGGATGCCTCTATCCGATGTTAAGTCATACGCCGGCCCTCTTCTATCGTGTTCATCCCACCAACGATACTTTTTTGGCACAATAGCGGTTTCTGATCGACCATCAAGTATTCGTCGTTGGCGGAAGCACGACCATACGATATTCTGACTCTACAATTGTAGACAGTCTTGATAACCAGTAGTTGAAAGACGCGGTTTGAGACATTTTTGCGGGGTTAGACGTTTACGAAATCATCCTACGAGAACCTTAGCCTGAAGTTTCCCTTTTTTCATATCGCAGCTTGGCCATTTTTAAGATAAACAAACGACAAACTTTGAAACAACAGCTATTACCGCCACATCTCAGTACCACAATCATCGTATAATACTGCAAAAAACTTGGTTACAGTTGTATTACTGATTAAGACAGATAATATGTGTACAATTCTTAGAAATTCTGTCACAAGTAATGGCGGAAAAGTACGCGAGAATGTAACTGAGGCAGTCGTCTTTTAACAAAAGTTTTATTGTATCAACGACTGCATTGCAAGCATTTTAACCATATCCGTGCCTGTTTCAGTAACAGCAGTATCGATAGCAACATTGTGCGTCCAAAAGTCATATTTAGTTTGATGGGCGTACTTTCGCAACACAATAAAAGATAAGTTAAGGTACAAGGATACACCATGAGACCATGGGCGTCCGCAAAAATGTTTCAAAGAGGAGGCAAGTGTTTAAAATTGTCAGCTTTCATATACTCGTATTTTTGATATAACTGATTAACTGAGTCTGAGAACGTGTCGAGCCCCAAGATATAAATTTGATAGCAATGCACAAAGCATATTGTATTTTAAATGTTTCATACTAATAAGTTAGTATTCATTTAAAGATGGAATACTGCTATACTTTCTACATCTACATCCATACTCCGCAAGCGGAGGGTACCTTGAGTACCTCTATCGGTTCTCCCTTCTATTCCAGTCTCGTATTGTTCGTGGAAAGAAGGATTGTCTGTATGCCTCTGTGTGGTCTCTAATCTCTCTGATTTTATCCTCATGGTCTCTTCGCGAGATATACGTAGGAGGGAGCAATATACTGCTTGACTCTTCGGTGAAGGTATGTTCTCGAAACTTTGACAAAAGCCCGTACCGAGCTACTGAGCGTCTCTCCTGCAGAGTCCTCCACTGCAGTTTATCTATCATCTCCGTAACGCTTTCGAGATTACTAAATGATCCTGTAACGAAGCGCGCTGCTCTCCGTTGAATCTTCTCTATATCTTCTATCAACCCTATCCGGTACGGATCCCACACTGCTGAGCAGTATTCAAGCAGTGGGCGAACAAGCGTACTGTAACCTACTTCCTTTGTTTTCGGATTGCATTTCCTTAGGATTCTTCCAATGAATGTCAGTTTGGCATCTGCTTTACCGACGATCAACATTATATGATCATTCCATTTTAAATCACTCCTAAAGCGTACTCCCAGATAATTTATGGTATTAACTGCTTCCAGTTGCTGACCTGCTATTTTGTAGCTAAATGATAAAGGATCTATCTTTCTGTGTATTCGCAGCACATTACACTTGTCTACATTGAGATTCAATTGCCATTCCCTGCACCATGCGTCAATTCGCTGCAGATCCTCCTGCATTTCAGTACAATTTTCCATTGTTACAACCTCTCGATACACCACAGCATCATCTGCAAAAATCCTCAGTGAACTTCCGATGTCATCCACAAGGTCATTTATGTATACTTTAAAGGTGTATCCAAATTATATCATTTTATATTAATCATATGAACGTGGTCATCGGAAACCTTCGAAAACGACAGTCAGATCTATCGATATAAGCAACTCTTTAACAGCCAAGGACTCCACCAAAGTGGCCATCTGCACACTTTGGCACATTGTTCTGTAGACATGCTAACTGAGCTGCAGAACTCATAACTCCATAGTTGAATGTCGCATAGTATTGATCCCATATAGTTTCAGAAGTGTATAGTTTAAGAAGGTCCAAACACCTTTTCCATTTTGGTATTTCATAATTTTTTTATTCTCATCCAGGCAAGAAAGTTATATATTTTCTGTGTTTGGGCCAACAGATGTGTAGCTCAATACACCTGTACTATAGCATGACTTTGTTCTTAATACTTGACTACAATTGCCCTACCTTGTAAAAGTGAATGAGATGTCAGCAAGCCTTGATTGGCCAAATACAAACTTACTGAGATTAAGACGTGCACAAGCAAAGGGGCTATTCTTGTTGGAATTGAGGAATGTTGCTGGGCAGGTACACTGCAATAGTGCACATGCAATGGTAGGTGCTGGATGCTGGAACTACCCCTTTCTGTAGCGTATTAAGGTCTGTGGAAGCGACAGAGGAAAGATCGAGTACTCTATTTTGGCAATGTTTTCTGAAGATTCACATCCCCCAAGTACGCAAAACAATGTCGAAACAGCCTCTACGACAACAAAAAGGCATAATTTTCTGTGAATGACCTGACAACCAAACACTGTAGTATTTGCCGAAGTCACTGTATTAGAGGGCGCACAGAATAACGTGGCTGGTAGATACGCAATCGGCAGGGCACACGTGGGAAGAGCGGTAGTGGTGGGGGTTGTAGGCAGGCGCTGTAGGGGGAATCCCAAGCGCTGGAGGGGAAGTGCCATTCTGAACTGAAGCTTACACTCAATCTTTGTAAACATTAAGTGGACCTCGCCAGCCCACACTTGCATGGGGACTATTCAAAAAGGTCCACTGTCACATCTGCTTTGGCTAATATCTAAAAAGAATTCCGCTAAAAATGCGACAAAATCAGCAATTCATTTTTGCCTGGCTTTTTAACCATTTGTAACTTCGAAAGATGCGTCATGAGTGGCGAATTTTGAGTAAAACCTAAATTTTTTTTTGTTGCCATGTTAAAATTTCTTGCCAAAAACACTGTGGAGTTTACGCAATGTCACCTCGCTAATATCTTGTGCAGAAGCAATTGCGAGAGTATTCTGAAACAATGGTTTATTAAATTTGTTAAGTGAGGAACTGAGGGAAAGTAGGATCAATAGTTTATAACAGGGGTCTCCAAACTTTTTATGTGAAGGTAAATAAACAGAAAAATCGTGCGACCAAAATATGAGAATGGGAAATAGAAATTAAGAAGTAATAAAGAAATTTAAGAAAAACATAGAGCGAATATCAGACGCGATGAGGAAGAGAAGAGTTGCATTCCATGGGCACCTAAAAGGCTAGAAGGAAACAGGATAACAAACAGAACTTTTACCTTCTTTGACAGAGGTATGAGTTTTATTTGTAATTTCCGACTCATGTAAACACAGGTACTCTTATCCCCCCCCCGGCGCACCTGATTTTTATGTTAAGTACTGTTAGGGAACATTATGTTATTATTGTTGTGGACTGGCAAGACAGCCAATCCACAGTGACGGGTAGCCGAAGGGCACGCGTTTAAGCTCACGCAGGCTGGCGTGAGGTCTGGAACAGGTAAGGGAATTTATAGTAGCAAAGAACGTAAGTAACTACTGGAATACTTAACTTTAATCCATAATTGGTGAACATCGGTCTGACGGTACATGCATCACAAGAAAAATAGCAGTTGATAATGGCGCCTTGCTAGGTCGTAGCAAATGACGTAGCTGAAGGCTATGCAAACTATCGTCTCGGCAAATGAGAGCGTAATTTGTCAGTGAACCATCGCTAGCAAAGTCGGCTGTACAACTGGGGCGAGTGCTAGGAAGTCTCTCTAGACCTGCCGTGTGGCGGCGCTCGGTCTGCAATCACTGGCAGTGGCGACACGCGGGTCCGACGTATACTACCAGACCGCGGCCGATTTAAAGGCTACCACCTAGCAAGTGTGGTGTCTGGCGGTGACACCACAATTATGTCTGGGATGTATTCTACTGTACATACCTGTACCTGTACCGCTGTAGGCGGGCGAAGTTCTTTTCAGGCACAACTACTGTAGAGCAGACGATTGCCTGAGAAGCCATCTCGTACTCTCTGGATGTTTGCTCTTCTTATTTCTCGTCCACGTGAAACGCGAAGTTTAAAGACCTCGGAATCGTCGTAGAGCGCCAACAGGCGAAGCTGTTGAGGTCGTTGTGCTCGCTGCCGTAGCCGCGAATCCTCACGTCAACACATGACGAATTCAACATGAGGTTGGTGTCTTGAAAACAAGTGTACTCCGCGTCCTGCAACGTCATAAATCCCATCCTCATCACGATTATTTACGCTAAGAACTTCATGGAAATGACTTCAATAATAGGGTTCAGTTTTGTCAGTGGGCTGAGCAACAACTTCTGACTAATACCAAATTCTTCACAGATGTTCATTTCATCGACAAGACGTCATTCTTCAACAAAAAATGGTTCAAATGGCTCTGAACACTATGGGACTTAACATCTGTGGTCATCAGTCCCCTAGAACTTAGAACTACTTAAACCTAACTAACCTAAGGACACCACACACATCCATGCCCGAGGCAGGATTCGAACCTGCGACCGTAGCGGTCACGTGGTTCCAGACTGAAGTGCCTAGAACCGCATGGCCACACCGGCCGGCATTCTTCAACAAAGGAATTGTCAGTTTGAGATATATGCATTATTGGTTCATCAGCAATCCACAATGGCTCCCACAGGTAGAGCATCAACGCCCATGGAACGTTAATGTTTGGCGCGGAATTATTGAAGATACCATTATCGGTCCTTTCTTTGTAAATGGTAGACAACATGCCCGACTTTTTAAATACATCTTCGTATTCTCGTATTCGTACCTGTGAATCAGAGGATGGTCATATGGTATCAGCTTGATGGATGCCCTGCACATAACGCCTTACTAGCACGACGGATTCTGGACTGTAAATACCGTGGTAGGTGCATTGAACGTGGTGGGCCAGTTAGTGGCTGCCCAATCTCCGGACCTTACACCGCTGGATTTTTTTCTGTGGCGAGCAGTCAAGGATGATGTCTACAAACCGTTCCAACAATACGAGAGGACGTCCAGTAACGCATTATTGGTGCTTGTACAGCCGTCACAGAGGAAGAGGCAGCACACTGTAAGGCGTCCTTCCTCCACAGACTGACCCCATGTCACCATTTTGGGCATGTGATGTAAATGCTGGTAGTATCACAGTAAAAGTTTCTACAAACGGCCATGTTACTTCACCTTGTCAAAGTACTGTAATGCGATACAGCACAGTAACAAGATCCAGTTACTATACTGTGTAATACTGTTGCATTCAATGGTTATTCAAAAATGGGTCTGAGCACTATGGGACTTAACATCTGAGGTCATCAGTCCGATGGACTTAGAACTACTTAAACCTAACTAACCTAAGGACATCACACACATCCATGCCCGAGGCAGGATTCGAACCTGCAACCGTAGCGGTCGCGCGGTTCCAGACTGAAGCGCCTAGAACCGCTAGGCCACAACGGCCGGCTCAATGGTTATTGACAATTGCTCAAACGCGCCTTGAAGAGGGTAACAATGAAATTTTATAAATGAAGCACTGGGTCTCAGACTAAAATTTAATACATTGTCAGCTGACATAACCAAGACTGGAAGTGGGAAGGGGTGAATGTGCCAAAAATAAATATTGTCTTACGGAAAATGGGAAAAAAAACCTTATGGAAGTTATATTACACACAATTTGTATTTAATGAAATATAAGTTCTGATATTAGACACCTCTGTTAACGTTTCACCCAAACTCATTTTAAAAGGAAATATCTGGTATTGAGTACAGACTCCCCACAAAACTTAACATTTCGGTAAGACTGAATGTGGCATGAAACGTAGCCAAGGAAACGCTGAACATCCACTTCAATTCTCACACTCTGATAACACTTACACAGAGATTCATACAGTGCTCTATATTTCACATCAAGAAACAGAATCATAGCGAGTAGGTCCTTCTGTTTGTCTTTACTTAATTTGCTTGACAGTGGAAGTTGGGGCTCGTTGGCATTTACAAAGCGACTGAAAACAAACCCGTATAATAGCAATGGGAGTGATAATTTTATTATGTAGTGCAAAACACATTGCAGTAACTGTGGTTCGAACTTTAACACCACGTGTTGGTGGCTGCTTAGAAGCAGCAGCTGTCCGTTAGGATATTGAATATGGGCTCCCATGAATTCTAAGCTTTGAGTTGTTTTTTTTTTTTTTTCAAATTATCAGCCTATCCTTTCCTTTCCATTGTAGCAATAAACAGTATCAAAACAAATACACAATATTCAAAGTAGTGCAAATCAGACACAGGTTAAACCAATCACAGCCTTTAGGTGCGTGCCACATTCAGAGTTCACCGTGCCGTTTCCAATGGAACATCCGTTCTCTTACATCTGTCGGATGTCTTGTGAACTAAAAGGAAATCTTTCAGGTATTTCCAACCTTTTCCAAGTTATCCACCTTGGCATGTGAACGGTTTCCATGAAATGTCTGACATTGCACAATTTTTCCACTTTCAGCGTTTCCCATTTCCCGTCTTCAGTTGTGCAGGCAGTTTTTATTTTAACCATATTCAAACTTTTATCACCGTCTCTCACAAGGGGAACCCTCCACAGGCCTCTTTCTGACGCAGACGAAGCTTCGCTGGATAAAACCAGGGTGAAAAATAAAGGAACAGCTATTTTTACTGTACATGCCAACGCTTAATAATTTACGAGAAAATGACGGTTAAACTATCGACGCCAGTTTATCAGTGAATTAGGTAGTGACAGTGTCTACGGTCGCAGGTTCGAATCCTTCCTCGGGCATGGATGTGTGTGATGTCCTTAGGTTAGTTAGGTTTAAGTAGTTCTAAGTTCTAGGGGACTTATGACCACAGCAGTTGAGTTCCATAGTGCTCAGAGCCATTTGAACCATTTGAAGTGACAGTGTAAGAGGATCGTTAGCAAATTAATACCACAGGTTCGCATGTTTGCGCCCCATGGTAAGATCCATATTTTAGTTCTGCATCTACATCCACACTCCGCAAGCCACCCGACAGTGCGTAACGGAGCGCACCCCGAATACCTCTATCGGTTCTCCCTTCTATTCCAGTCTCGTATTGTTCGTGGAAAGAAGGATTGTCGGTATGCTTCTGTGTGGGCTCTAATCTCTCTGATTTTATCCTCATGGTCTCTTCGCGAGATATACGTAGGAGGGAGCAATATACTGCTTGACTCTTCGGTGAAGGTATGTTCTCGAAACTTTAACAAAAGCCCGTACCGAGCTACTGAGCGTCTCTCCTGCAGAGTTTTCCACTGGAGTTTATCTATCATCTCCGTAACGCTTTCGCGATTACTAAATGATCCTGTAACGAAGCGCGCTGCTCTCCGTTGGATCTTCTCTATCTCTTCTATCAACCCTATCTGGTACGGATCCCACACTGCTGAGCAGTATTCAAGCAGTGGGCGAACAAGCGTACTGTAACCTACAGTAGAGTACCATACTGTGTTGTCTTCCGTAGTTTCATACCTTACGTAGTGTTCAGTCATTCGAGTTGCCATTGAAAAACGTGAATGAACAATATCAGTCTTTTACACAACTTCGGAGTACACCGAAATGCTTCTCGTCTATGGGGAAGCCCAAAGGAATGCAAGAGACGCTTGTTGGCTATGAAGAACGTTACCCCGACAGGCGTCACCCAGCCCACACCATGTTTGCAAGACTGGAGAGGCTTTTCCGTGGAATGGGCAGCTTAGGTTTCAATGGCAACCACACTGGCCGCCATAGGACACGTCGTACACCACAGTTTGTAGAAGTCGCACGTCAGCGTTTTGCAGAGCAACCGTCTACGAGCACCCGACTTGCAGAACACACTAAGGGTGTGAATCACATGGCAGTAAGGCGCTTTCGGCCCAAGGGCACCTTCATCCCTACAGGCTCCAGAAGGCTCATCCGATAACTCGGGATGAGTCTCCTCGTCAACTCTTTCCGACGGTTGTTCGAACAAAGGAGGCAAGACGGTCTTACGATGTATCTGATTTTCTGATGAGTGCACTTCTAACAGCAACGGCATGTTCAACACCTTAATCGCCATATTTGGGTGGAAGAAAATCCTTACGGGGTACACATCTAGGCCATCAATGTCGCTTCGCTTCAACGTATGGGCAGGTCTCATTTATGACTATGTCACAGATCAGCACCTCATGCTCGTGCGTGTTGATTATCCTCATTACTTTAATTTCTGCCGGAGGTCTTACCTGGGTTGTTGGACGAAGGTACCTTTAGTCACTCCTCATGCAACGTGCTTCCAGCAGGATGGCGCTCCAGTAGACTTCGAAAATGGGGTGGGTGGGCACTTGAATGACAGCTTTGGCAACAAATGGATGGCACGACGGCCAATAGCATGGCCTCATTGCTCACTTAATCTGGAATTGCTGGATTTTCATTTCTGAGAATAAAAGAAAAGTAGTTGTGGATGTACCTGAAATCAATATTTTTTGTGGCATAGTTACATAGAATGGAATTATTGACGAAAGTAATAAGTTTTTCAGATCTTATTAAAACAGATTTATCACCAGAAAACTTATGTCACTGAAAATGAAAGACAAATTCTAATATTTCCGTTTTTTCTTACATTTTTACTTTTATGCTTCAAGATAATCAGAGAATTCTCCTTGACATCTAACGCAAAAGCATTCGAAGCATAAAAATTCGGAGCACAACGAGGAACGTGCGAAGGTACACATGCCGCAGTCACATTATTTTCTGCGAATATCATTACGAAAAAGTAACCTCTTTATTGTTTCTAAATAGCGATCTGGCGATAATTTCGCGGCCAACCAACATGCATATCGAAGCAATTTCTCGAAAGCCGAAGTCTGTAACTGATGATGGATCAAGGCGTGTGTTTTAATTTACGTCGCTTCTGCTGTGATAGCCCTTTGCTCTGCAATGAGAATAGCGCACTTCTGTAATCAGCAAATGTAAAACTTCACCTGTCGGTTGACAGAACGCGTACTCTTTAGTGTAATTACTCTTAATGAAGACGACAGTATTCTGATTTCATCAACAAACAACCCATCGTCAAGGAAATTGAAGTACCACAGTTTATATGTTTTTTGATTTTCAGTTGCTGTTAATAGTGTAAAGTTATACGTCATCTGTGATGATAAAATCTGTTTTTAATAACATTTGAAGTACTTATTTATTTTGTCAGTAATTCGATTGTATTTGACGATGTCACGAAAAATATTGAGATCACGTAGTTCCGCAACAACAAAAGACACAGAAGAACATAATTGGTTGCAAAAATTGGAAGATGTGCTCAAAAATCGAGCGGTCTAATGCGTTTTGTCACGGTCCGCGCGGCTTCCCCCGTCGGAGGTTCGAGTCCTCCCTCGGGCATGGGGGTGTGTGTCATTCTTAGCGTAAGTTAGTTTAAGCTGGATTAAGTAGTGTGTAGGCTTAGGGACCGGTGACCTCAGCAGTTTGGTCCCATAAGACCTTACCACAATTTTCCAGATTTTACTTACAGCATCCACAAGGAGACTGGTAATGCCGCCTCCAAATTTTAACCGTCAATTTCTCGGAAACTATCCAAAGTTGGCACCTAAGCCAAAATAGATGTCCATTTATTTTATCCTTTCTTTCACACTCCGGAATTTCGTGTCAGTCAGAGAGCTATTTACGGACGGTTCCCCTTCTTACTTTTTCTCGAAAGTAAACGTTGTACAGGAATAAAGTTACTTCTGCTTCTTGCGTTACGGTCTTCTTTCGGACCACGGGTAGCCCCTTCGTGGACTACATTTTCCTCTTCTTCTCCCAGAACCTCTTCATTCTTTCTCTTCTTCTCTCCCGCTCTTCTTCCGGGATCTTCAGTGTTCTTTTCTACTGTCGGCTCCATTGGTAACACTCTAATCTTTCCCTGTATTCATCTCTGTCGCTGATTTCCGGCACATTGGTCGGTGTATATTTGTTCCTCCAATTTTCCTTTCCTTCGACCTTGATTCACAATTCCAACCAGTCCTTCCGAAGATCAACAACCCACTTGGTTCCTTCCTTTCCCCTTGTCCTCCCTATTATTTCCCACATACTGTCCATACCCATCCTAATTACATGTCCAGCAAACCTCGCTCTTTTGAGTCTGATTTCACCGGTTATTGTTGTCATGTTCCGGTACAGTTCTTCCCTAGGTCTTCGCATCCATCTTTCTCCACCTCTTTTGGCACCCAGTATTTTTCTCAGTGAAGTTACTTGCGTATACGTTTCACTATGCCAAACAGCAGCACTGCAGCAATGAAGCTTCGAAATTTGCATGCGTAACTTATTAATCATACTTGAAAAAGCGCTTATTAAATATTTCATTTTAATAACGAAATAGAATTTTTCGTGCGCTCTGCCTTTGAACCTAGCCTTCACGTAGAGAACTACATGCCGCATTAGGTCACATAATCCCCATCTTACATGTAACACCGATAACACCTGAAACATCATTAACTGAAAAGTTCTGGAAACCTAGTCAGTTAAATATTGCTTCATATGTGTTTCAGCACAGCTTGACAGTATAGCACACTTCAGCAGACGTTTCTGCCAGCTACTAATAACCGCAGTAACTGCTGTTTTGTGACTCCTGCACTAGTAAACAACCGCATCCGCAATAACTTGTACCAGGATATTGTTTTTGCATTTATTTTATTTATAACAATAGCCGAAAAACAAATTAATTGTGGTAACCGCCATCGATAACTACCTATTTAACCCATCCCTACAACCCATTACCATATACAGAAAGAAATTTCGTGTTTGTTGATAGCCGAAAATTGTAGCGGCTGCCTCAGCGATTGGGGACTTAGTTCTACGGTTGCAGAACGGCACCTTTAGTAAAGGGTTTCCCTTATGTGAGAGTTAAAGTTCAGCCTTTCTATTTTTCTAAAGCGGGCTCATAATTCAGCGCCCCGTACGCGACCGTGTGTCGGTAGTGTTGGTATAGCAGAGAGAGAGAGAGAGAGAGAGAAAGAGAGAGAAAGAGAGAGAGAGAGAGAGAGAGAGAGAGAGAGCCGTGGAGCGAGCGAGACCGCACAGCCCTGCTATGCGCTGGACTGTCCAGCGGTCAGATCCAACGTAAACAAAATAACAGAGGAAGCGCACCTCTGTAAAAGTGGTCGATGAGCGATAAAACAAGCAAACCATTTACTGTTTAGGTAACAATTAGGGTTCCTGTGGCAGAATTACTACGCAAAGCTTTAAAAAACAATAATCAAAACAAGAATCGAAGAACAACCAGTAGTTTTCTGAGCCACAGGTTGTTTCTATTAGTATTGCACATGCACACTCGTCATACGTGCAGAGCCGTCTTCTGAAAGATATATCAATTTCTTAAATGAACTACTGTCATAAATCTTCTATTTTAGAAATAATTTTACGCAAGGGATAGAGTGTCTCATTCTTACTGTTAGTAGCCGCAAGTAAATATTTTTGTTGTGCTTCGTGCTACAGCTTTTTATATCACTTTTCAGAGTTTAGACCTCGGATTGTTAGTTTGCTGCTTTGTACGCAATAATTTTAATTGAGCAAGTTTCAAAACTTATTAAAAATGGAATTAAGGTTATAAAGACCTTTAATCATTACCGTCAACATTGTTAAAAAAGACAACATTTTACACGTTTTTTTTCGAGGAAATGATTGTGTCTAGGTTTGGTACAATATTCCGGGAGACCGCTAATCTCAAAAAATTGGTCAAATTTTTATCGCTAAGTAGTGAACGGTACCTAGTTTTAGCAAGCTTCAAAAGGGAGAAAAAGCACTCACAAAAATATACGAGGAACCAAACACTGAGAAAACTTTGGCCGCGTGCTTGTGCAAAAGAGGCTACTTCTCTCGTGGAAAACAGCTGTAAAAGTCATCCAAAGTTTTATACATAAGAAAGCGGTCTTTCAGGGGGATATCGCATCGCAGGTCAATCAGCTCTAGTTGAAACATTTGCGAGACGTCTTCTGCCAGAAGGGAAAACGGGCGAACAAGTATAGCTAAGGCCGCTCGAAGCTCACTTATCTCCAAAAATCTGTTTTGAAACTCACGAACACTCTCTCGGACAGTAAAGTGTCATTAAGAGTTATTTTTTGTTTTTGTGTATTTGTGTTTTGATGGATGGGAAAGTCGCCCGGGGTAGCAGCAGCGTTAGTGCAGCTCCACCAGTCGGTTTGAGTTCTGACTCGTACGCGCGCGCGCGCGCTCGTGTGTGTGTGTGTGTGTGTGTGTGTGTGTGTGTGTGTGTGTGTGTGTTTGTCCTTAGCGTAAGTTACTTTAAGGTAGATTAAGTAGTGTGTAAACCTAGGGACCGATGGTCTCAGCAGTTTGGTTCTTTACGAACTTACCACAAATTTACAAATGGATGGGAAAACACATGTTGTATGTTTGATCTGTGTTTTCAATTAATTAAAACGCAAATATTCCAATAGATAAGAATTTATTTTACGACCGAATTTGGCTGTCCTTGCTAGCGTCTACGACCGCTTTTCAGAGGAACTGGGGGAAAACGCAACTGGGAGCAGTTAATTCCATAAATTATGTGGGAGTAGACATTAGGAGTGATTTAAAATGGAGTGACCATATAAAATTAATTGTCGGTAAAGCAGATGCCAGACTGAGATTCATTGGAAATATCCTAAGGAAATGCAAGTCCGAAAACAAAACAAGTATGTTACAGTACACTTGTTAGCCCACTGCTTGAATACTACTCACCAGTGTGGGATCCGTACCAGGTAGGAGTGATAGAAGAGATAGAGAAGAGCCAACGGAGAGCAGCACGCTTCGTTACATAATCATTTAGTAATCGCGAAAGCGTTACGGAGATGATAGATAAACTCCAGTGGAAGACTCTGCAAGAGAGACGCTCAGTAACGGGCTTTTGTTAAAGTTTCGAGAACATACCTTCACCGAGGAGTCAAGCAGTATATTGTTCCCTCCTACGTATATCTCGCGAAGAAACCATGAGGATAAAATCAGAGAGATCAGAGCCCACACAGAGGCATAACGACAATCTTTTTTTCCACGAACAGTACTAGACTGGAATTGAAGGAAGAACCAATAGAGGTACTCAAGATACCCTCCGCCACACGCCGTCAGGTGGCTTGCGGAGTATGGATGTAGATCTTTTTTGTTAGCTTTTTTCTGGGTTTCAACGAATGAAAAAATTAATTGTTAAAATGATATAAGTTTTTTATAAACAGGATTGTACAAAATTGATTGTATGATTTTTTTTTGTCGTGATAGGAGCAGGAAACAGGTGGGCAAAATTTGCGCGCAAGTTACAAATGCTAGCTGAGAATTGCGAAAGCAGGGAAACCCTTTGTGGCTGGGAATCTCGTCAAGGATTGCCTGGTGGACTCGGCAGCTTGTATTTGTCCAGCAGACTTCACGGAAATATTTGAAAAAATAGCTCTTTCGCCTCAAACCGTTACTCACGGAGTCGAACATATGGCGTCAGATATGGAACAGCAATTAGTGGAGAGAGCGGCAAAGTTCGTTTCATTTTCTACCGGTCCTGAGTCCGCGGACGTTGCGGACACAGCTCGTCATATTCATTCGGGGTGTCGACGACAATGTGCGTGTCACCAAACAGTTTCTCGACCTTGTGAAATTAAAAGACACAGTCACGGGCTTTGATGTTTTTCTAGCCGTTGAGAACGTGTTAGAGTGAATGGGTTTGAAACACAAATACACAAAAACAAAGAATGACTCTTAATGACACTTCGCTGTCCGAGAAAGGATGTGTGACGGCTCTTCAGAAAGTGGCAAAAAAAAAAAAAAAAAAACGCACCTGAAACTTTTTGTTATGTCTGTGCGACGCGATTTAATGCAACCGGTCCCGGCGGAGGTTCGAGTCCTCCCTCGGGCATGGGTGTGTGTGTGTGTGTTTGTCCTTAGGATAAGTAGTGTGTAAGTTTAGGGACTGATGATCTTAGCTGTTAAGTCCCGTAAGATTTCACACACAATTGATTTGAATGCAACCCAAAAATAAAAATTAACGGAAAGAAATGTTCCTTGTTGCTGACATCTGGTAATCGATACCTGGCACATTGCTAAGTGACATATCAGATTATAAAATATAGTTTTATTTATCATCTTTATAAATAATAGTCACACGGTATGATGCTTGAAATTTTCTTTCAGTTCTTCAAGTTTTGACAGGCGTTCATCTAGCGTCAAATTTTCGAACTGATTTTTGTGACAGATAATAAAGTGCCGCTCAATCGAGTACTTTTTTTAAATACATGGCACTCCGATGACATACTAAACATTTGGCATGATTTTCAACAGCACTACAAAAGACAGTCATTTAAAGAAATTAAATAATGCGGACTCGCCGCTCCTCCCTTTTTTGTCTGCTGCTGTTGACCATCCATCTCGATCCACTGTAGCCTCACATCTGTCGACTAACAGGTTTGTGAGGAATCAATGCTTTTGACCGCTGCTGGTGCGGCCGTCTGTTTTCCGTAAGAAGCGCGCGTACAGCGGCATGGTAGGGCGCGGCGGCGGACCGCACGGTCAGCTAAAGGCCTGGCCAGACAGAATGCGGCCTGGCCGTCCGGCCTGTGGCCTTGAACCGCAGCCGGCAGGCCGCACTGTTGAATCGCTCGTTACTGTATGGAGGCGGTCACACACAGTGCGGCTTTGACGCACCGGGATAAGGCCTGCCGCACCGGCCGCCGCCGGGTTGTCACAGATTACAGATTCGCCGCAAGCCGGAGCGGCTGCTTGCCTCTATTGGCGCACTCAACCGCTCTGCTGTCACACTGGAAGCAGCGGCGTGAGTTTTTGGTTTGCAGCTCGTAGTGCATGCATCTTGGACACAGAAAGATTTACAGAGGAGGTGAGAGAGTACAACTTTTTGTCTAATACACGCGATCCTGATTTGGAGGTAGAATACTTTCGCCCTCGATATACTCTTGATAGAAAGCTGAATAGTGTTGTCACTGTGACGTCCATAACTTCCAATATCTACTACTGTAAACTCGGTAGTATGGATCAACGATCGCCAGGAGAACTAGCTAAAAGAACTGTTTGTAACAGAAGAACTGGGATCCACTATCCTTCGGGCGTTTTAACCTGATAGGCTTTCCGTCTATGCTTCCAAGGCAGTCCGGAAACCCCCAAAGTTCTAGAAATCCTTCTTCACATTTCTTCCACATCTCTGTTGTAGGAGTATGCAAACACTTGGTCTGTAGAACAGTCCATATAGCCTGGCACACTATTTCACAATGTCTGAGACTGTTGAACGTCCTAACCGAAAATAAAAAGCTATGGTCTCGTGACTGTCGCCTGTAGTCAAGTATCTGGAAAAGATTAAAATCTGTTATGCCGATAGAACGAATGGATAAGTTAACGACCAAAGATATGTTTGTTTAAATTCAATGACAATGGTATGAATACAATGAAACAAAACAATCTCTTAAGTAGAAAGTTCTCTCTAGCGGGACATACGGAACCAGATGTTACTATCGTTTGCTGTATTCGTAAACGCTGCAAATAACTTTATCACTCCGCTCGTAACTACGTTGTGGGATAGCACTTTCTTCCGCCGTACCTTTCATATGATACAGCAAAACTGAAATGGAATAATTTATATGACTTCTGTTTGAAGCACAAAGAGGCCACAAACGTTAACACTTACCTCAAACAAATGGTTAGCCTGTGCCTTGTATCAATTGGCTTTCTCTAGTTCGTTGTGCACTTCTCGGTGCTACTTTTTTATCAGGCGATGCATTTCCTCGAAACATTCTCGCGACATACGAAAATATTTGAAGAACCTATCTTCGTCAGACTCTTAGATCAATACACAGACGATGGTATTCTCCTAAGCTTTCTCTCTTGCTATTAATGTCGTGCACCCAACATCTCCTCTTCTTGGTGCCATTTCGTATCGCTAGTGCGAGCTACTCATTTCTGCAATTAAAAAAAGAAAAAAAACTCGCACAAAGATAACGCGTCCCGCGTGAGGATTCCAAATCGTCTAAAGCCAAGACAATCGCGCTACGCATGCAAGCTTAATAATGGGGTTCGGCCCCTTCCACAGTGTAACACAGCTGACGCATCAAGAGTCGCTGCGGCCGGCCGGCCGGCCGTTGACTGTGGCGTACCTGGCCGCTGACTGGACCGGCACACCGCTGCGCCGTCCGTCGCAGCGGCAGGCCGGATTCTTTCTGGCCAGGCCTTAAGCGACACGGCTTGGCCACTCCGACACATTCGAGTTCGGCCGCGACGTTACCCTCGGGCAATCTCGGGCACAGTTTGGACGAGCCTGTTCTGAAAGCCGTTTATTATGATTCCCAGTCTCTGAGTAGCCTGGTTTACACGGAATTCTAAATAAGTCTTTCTCATTTAATTAGAGTTGTGGCGATTCGTGAGTGAGTCGTTCATTTGAACGACTCTAAATAAGGAATCGTAAGAATCGAATCGTGATACGGACGAATCGTCGTTCAAAAGAATCGTTAGAACGATTGCATGTTTCCGAGTCGTGACGATTCCAAGTTCCAACGATTCATCGATTCTTAGTACGCTATGCTTCGAAGGCAACTTTCGAATCATGCCGAGTCGTGCCGAATGATTACGACCGCCAGATGGCAGTCAAGTGGAGGATGCGTGTGAGCAAAGGAAGCTCGGAACGAACAAACGAAGTTCGTGGACCGTAATATTCAAATGGCTCTGAGCACTATGGGACTCAACTGCTGAGGTCATTAGTCCCCTAGAACTTAGAACTAGTTAAACCTAACTAACCTAAGGACATCACACACATCCATGCCCGAGGCAGGATTCGAACCTGCGACCGTAGCGGTCTCGCGGTTCCAGACTGCAGCGCCTAGAACCGCGCGGCCACTTCGGCCGGCGCCGTAATATTACTCGTGAAAGCCAAGCTGACACTGTCGCACTAGACCAATATTACAGAGCCTATATAGAGAGAATATAGGTCTCTAACCAATACCTTTCTTGGATCGCCATGTAATACCGTCTTTAAACAAAAGCTTCTTAATTAATAATTTCAAGTTCGAGTTTTCGAAAGTTATCGTGTTCAGATTCATATTAAATTTTAGTGAATTAATGTCGCTGTATACGATTGAATCCTACTGTTTAGAAGTATGTCGTCTTCTCACGTAAATAGTAGTGACAGCGGCAAGTTCTCTGACAAATTAAAAGCAAAATACCTATGCTTTGTATTTAGGAGAAATGAAAGTTAAGCTAAATTTGCTGTGTGGGAGGGCTGTCAGCTGCGTTATGAATTACAAGGCTGATGTGGACTTCGAAAGGCAGCACAGAAAAACATATGATATGACCCAAACCACCTCTGCGTCACTGCTAGATTTTGTTACTATAAAACAGACGTCTGTAGTTAGATACGTTCAAACCACACAACCAAACTGGCATACCACGTAATTTTGCACCACCTTTCGCACAAATCGACTCGTCTTACCTGGCATACTGAAATAAAACAATAGATGCAATCAAATCAAACGTAACCTTTCATCAATTAAGGCATTACACGTATAAATCGGGAATCACACTTATAACGTCATATGCATGTTTACTCATAAATAAACTATATCTGGCATATCTTATCATGATACAGTTCGATTCTAAACCCATTGACAATTTCAGAGATGTCCTGCCATCTGTGAGTAAGATGTAGAACTTTTTGCATTCCGTAAGAATCGTGCCATCGCAGACTAGAATGAAACATGAAAGAATCGTGAACGAATCGTAGGAATCGATTCGCAATGTGAGATTGAATCGCAGGAATCGAATCGGGAAAAAGAATCGTGTTGCCCAATTCTAAATTTAATGATTCCTATAATAGTTAGTAGTGATGGGGAGCTCGTGAATGAGTCGTTCAAATGAACGCTTCACTCCAGTGAAGTGTGAACTAACCACCCAATTTCAATGAACTGGCACTTCAAACTCTTCACAGATAGCACACTCCACACTATTGTCTAGTTCACTCACTCTCTTCCACTCTCCCTTTTCCACTACATCGGCGCTACGTCACTCATTCTCCCTTCACTTCAGTCCTCCCTCTACTGCCTGTCGACGAATCGCGCGGTGAAATACACTTCGAGCAACAGTTGCACTTTGCTTTCCCATCACCTAAACCGGCGACGAAACCCCAAATTTCACTACTTTTAGGCGATCGTGAGTTGCTAGCCATTGTATAAGCGTGAACAGAAACAAAAACTGCTTTCCGAATAAAATAATGAGGGATTTTACCTGAAATCGTACCAATGACTACAGGTGACAGTTTACTTTTTGAATTTAGAGGGTTATTATTCTCAACAAAAATAAAATATACAGGAAAACTTCCGAATAATTACGTAACGTAGGTATATAGACTTTGTGACAGTGATTAACATACTCATTCCATTTTGGATTAAATTTTAAAAAGGAACATAAAATTGGACTGCATTTCGTTGGTAGCCCTAGTTTTCAGTCCATGAATAAAACAAATAAGGTTTCACTTGGCAGATGAAGACTTTTTTTGGCACTTCATGAGAAAATGTCAAGCAAGATTAAACGTTATACCTTCTTTGTGACATGCTTCTCTGTTTGTCTTTCCTTTGTCCCCTTGGACCATGCTCTATTTAAGTTAACTCACGTCAGACGCTGTAAGACGCAAAACGTTGCGTGCACGTTACTGCATAGTTCGGCCATCTGTTGGTAAAATTATGAAGTATTACGAAGCTTTATTGTAGGAGCGAGGCGAAGCGAGCGTAGCCGCGGCTGAGCGGCGAACTGGGCAACTTCGCCAGGCTTCCGTACTTCATGAATGAACTACATTTGAACGCTTCACGGCAAAGAGTGAAATGAATGGGGTAGTTCACGGGAATTAGTGGTGGGCAGGAAATCGCGTATCTGTTGGAAATCACAGTGACTGAGAAGTCGCAGATATCACAATAACAACTTTACAGAATCTAACTGCGATTTCAGTCACAGTTAGCAGTCGCAAGTAGTATTTCACATTCAAAGACGTGAGCCATCTATTGGTCGAATTTAGCACTGATCTCTGCGATTTCAGTGACAAGTCGCAACTAAGAGTCGCAAGTAGCAACTAAAATGCGCGGTTAACAGTGGCATCTGTTGGCCAAAGTTTGTACTACGCTTGTCTCTGCGATTCGCAGTCGAGTCCAACTGCGATTTCCGTGACAAGTTGCGACTAAGAGTCGCAAGTAGCAACTAAAAAGCGCAGTTATCAGTGCCATCTGTTGAGCAAAGTTCATACTACGCTATTCGCTCCCGAGAAACTGCGATTTCTGTGACAAATACCAACTAAGAGTGCAAGTAGCAACTAAAAAGCGCAGTTAACATTCTTTTCCTAGTGCCATCTGTTGACCGACTTACGTACTTCGTTATGAGAGCCTTGTGCCTCACAAGATCGGTGTGCTGTGTGTGCATATGAAGGACTTATTTCATTAGTGGTACAAGTCCATTTTTGTTCATTTTGAGATACAGAGTCGTAAAGTTAAATGAGCGCTGAAAAATCTGCAGTTGAGATACCAGAAATATTCAAGCATATGGCTTCTTGCTAGAGATGAACCTTTATTTATGTTTGTTTGGATCATTAATTTCAGAAGCATTATAGACAGAAAAGTGGAGGTAATGGACTTGTACCACTATTGAAATAAGCCCTTCACATTATATGACGACATGCACATTCAGCATCAGTTATGGTTGGTCAAACACAGCTGTGACTCTGAAAGTATTATATTAATAAGAAGCAACATTGCCCTTTTCTCCCGAAAATATCAAGTAACGTAACAAATGTGTTTGATTCTGCTTCCAATATGACAGTTTTGCTTAATACCCCACATGCCTACAGGACTTTGCAATGTTAACACAGAGGAACTCAGATATCTGTATAAGTGTAGTGAAATGAAAACAGTATTATTGGGTCATATGAATGCCTCACTTTTGTTCCGACACAGTTCAAGACTCGGGATAAAAGTTTTACACCTGGTGTTCTACATGGCAACTTCACACACGAGAACTTTTTGCCGATACTACTACCACCTGCATAAGTAAGCTTTTCTTGTGTTACTTTCAAGTACTGCACTTAAGCTATTCCTGATTTAAATGGAAGATCTGTACTTCCCACCTTCATATCAACAGCCTCAAAATGCATATTGTAGACTTTGGGATATGTTACAGGTCAGTGTCACACCAAGATTGTGGAGACAGGGAGGGGGGGGGGGGGGGCATGTCACTCTCCAACTAGTGTTTACCAGTAAATAAGTGGCGGAAAATTACGGGTATAGGACGGCTTAAACATGTGGAAAATTAGATTTTCATTATTCACTCACTGTATTTAACATTTATTATTCCTTTAAAATCGCACAACAACTTCAATAAAACACAGTTTAATCACTCATCTGCACACTTATTTCACAATTATGTCACTTTTAAACTGCAAAATCTTCTAAGAGCTGTCTTGAATCTTCACGAGTCTCTCTCAACAGCCTTGATGTGGATAGACACGTACAGCAACCAGTAATCAGAGTCAGAACTGTGTCTGCAAAATCACAAGGATTATTAAACAATTTTTGCTGTCACTAATTACAAGTAATATAATTGACAGTAGATTTCTAAAATTTGCCCTAATGAAAGCCACTCAATGGGGTATATTTCACATTTGCAAGAACGATCTCACTGAAGTAATTAAGTCTATCGAAACACTTGGAAACTAACCTCTCGAGTGACGAAAACGGTCTAAAGACGCAGTGGCAATTTCTCCAGATCTGTTGACAATGATATTTTGAGTTATCACTTTACTGAGTGACTAAAATATAGTTCGCGTACCTGTGAACATAACAATATGTTAGAATTCATTTTATAAACACGAACTATTACGCTACTGTATGGCTACTTACATATTAATTACACTATTAATATTTTCACAGTTGTTTCTTCAATACAAAATTAAAGCCAACGGAAGAACAAACGTAAAACATACTTACCAATGACAGGTTTGTTGAGATGCAATTTTCTGTGTGGACAGATGTAACTTTTTCATACGGTGGTAAGTCGCAGAAATCGCAGGAGTCACAGAAGTAGCAGAAGTCGCAGAAATCACAGAAGTCGCAGAAATCGCGGAAGTAGCAGAAATCGCAGAAATAGCAGTGGCGGAGGGATACACGACTTAGGTTCCTTAACTGCGACTTTTAACTGCGACAAATCACAGTTAAGAATAACAGATACTGAAAAGTAGCATTCACAGAAATCACTGATATCGGAAAATCGCAGTTTAGCTCATCACTGACGGGAATGAGTTCCACCCATCTCTAGTAGTTAGATCAGTACTTTGCTTTGATTTGAACAATTATGGGACTTACGCCCTCCAAAAAATTTATTAAACTGGCGACCGTGACAGGACAGATTGTCTAGTAACGCCAGACAATCAACTTCGCACCGAATTAAGCGGACTGATAAGGAAGCCGGGTTATATAATTCAATCGAGTAGATGTCTCTCCTGGTCCACAATCATGTTACATGTTACAGTAACAATGACTGAAATAAGCATTAAGTATGAAAACAATATTTTGCAGTGTAAAATATAATGGTGAATTGTTTGTTAATCTAAATTCAACCCTTGTTCGTCGTCTTAAAGCTTTTCTAGCAGTAGCGCGTCGGTGGCGCCGCTCAGCGGCGCTAAAGGGAGGTACGCATTCCTCATTCTGATGCGGTTGCCTGGGCGGGCAGAATTGGCCGCGACTGCTTCACGGCACCTTTAGTAAGAGGTTTCCGTATCTGAGAGTTAAAAATTAATTCGTTAGACTTTCTGTGTTTTCTCTAAAGGCTGGTTAATTATGACTGTGTGAAACTATCGTATGCAGAGGATTCTAAACTAATTAAATATTAACATGTTTCTTGTTTTTCGCCCCCTCATCTGTCCAGGTCCCGCCCCCCCCCTCCACCCCGCCCCCCCCCCCCCCCCCCAATGTGCCATTGCCTGCGGTGTGTCATCTTCTTGCCGACTTTTTAGTACAGTGTTTCCAGTGATTGTTAAGTGTTGCGAACGCACATCATACTGTCGCAGGATATGATTTTTGTACCTCTTGCGAACAGAAACCAGACTGTCGCCGTGTTTTTTAATTGTCTATCTACTATTTTCCCTATCTGCTTCCTGTGTATTTTATTCTAATCGCCCACCATTTGTTTTATGTTTTAACTTTCCACAATTTTCCGCCGTTTTACAGGTTACGTCACCGTTTTATCGCCTGCTTTTATAGTTTATGATCTTCTTACGTTTTAAAAATTCAGTAGGCTGAAGAGCAGCGTACTAAGCTGCTGCCAGCCCGCCCCCTTCGGAGGGGAATCAAAATCCAATAAAGGAAAAAAAATGTTTTTCGTCTCATTTAATATTTTAGTGTCAACTGGCAGAAGCTGGAGTGCCCGAACCGCCGACAGCGTACTCGTTGTCCATAGAGGATCGATGGGATGAAACAACAATAAAGAAAAAATGTTCGTATCTTGCAACAAGGAACATCCACATTAGCGAGAACCATTCATAAAACTACAGTTGCAGCCAAGAATCCACTACAGACAATCATAGGCAAAACTCTTTAACAGTTATCGTTAGGGACGGCTCGGCCCGAAACGTGAATAACCAACAGCATTTCGGGGTAGCGAGGGCCAATAGGATTGCTTCGTTTGGGATGAGCTTGTGTGTGATCTAGTTGGGATATTTTTATCTGTGGTGTTCTGTGGACTGTTTGGAGACGTAACGAAAGCTGAATGTTTACATATAGAACAATGCGGGAACAATTTATTGACAAATGATTCATGGAGTAGTGTTTGTCACTGCAGTTGTTTTTGTGATAAAGGAAACGAAAATTTCAAGCATATTTTCAATACATGACTGATTGTGTTGCTGGCTTCTGCTTCTGCAACATTGACGTATTGTAAAGACCCATCGATAACTTTTTGTAGTTTTTTAGCACAATTTGTATTGAATAGTTATCCTGGCGAATATTGATTCTTGCTACAATTAAGTGTATATTTCGTCTTTTAATGATAATTTAGCGCGAAGTAAAACGTGAAGTATGGAAATTGTGGTAGAAAACACAGTCGACCACCGGAACATCAATGTCTGTTTTCCATATTGCACGAAGTTCATTAGCAATCTCAGTGTGGTGCGGTCTTTGTCTTGAGCGCTTAATTTACGAAAGGATTGTTAACGATTCGATTGCAGTTAAAGATTTATGATAAGCAACAATATAAAAGTCCTTCCTGCTCGTTTCAGTCGCAACAATTTAAGTTGAGCAATTAGGTTCCAGCCTAACCTCGTCCTCGGAAATTTCAACATATTCGTGATAAACAGTTGCGTACTTCTGACAAGCAAGACTTAAATATGATTGCTACTTGTTTCACTCACAGCAATTTAAGCTGTCCTCTTAGGTTGCTGCGTATCCACTACCACGAAAATTGCAATATATTTGGAATAAATAGCCAAGTATTCATAACAAACTATAACACAAATATCATTGCTGGTAGTTTCACTTGAAGGAGTTTCATTTCTTAACGACATTTATGTCACAAAATCGGAGAAACTAGTTCCTGTGATCCCACGCTGTTGTATTAAAATATCATGTGGGTATATTAAGGGCAGGCGGCGCTACATCCTTAACGCTGGCACCACCATGTTAGCTTGTCCAAAATTAGCAGACGATTATTTCTTGTTCTCAATTTCTGTCGCGTGTGCGCAACATTTGTTTTAAATAGTAAATTTTACAATGTTTTTGAGAGTAATACAGATCAGGAAGGCACTTTCAGACGATTTTCTGGTGATCTGATCAAGTAATACGACTCCTTTCACCTCGTTAATGTAAATTTATTTTCACGAACTTCTAGCATGCTGCAGTAGCTGTGGATCAGCAGCTTCTGTTAATCAGTACAACGAAAACTACTCCAGACTTGAAAATTTCACTTTTTTACTCATTGATGACTAGTTTCGTGCCAGGACCCATTTTCATTGACCCATTTTCAAATCAGCGTAACATAGTCAAAAAGGTATTTCCGAAAATGCAAAAACAATGTGAAAAATGTGCAAATGAACAGTTTGCACATTTTTGATATGGTTTTCACATTTTCGGAAACTTTTTGACATGGTTTTCGCATTTTCGGAAATACCATTTTTGACTGTTACGATGACTTGAAAATAGGTCCCGGCTCGAAACCAACCATCCAGTGAATAAAAATGTGAAATTTGCAACTTTGGACTGGTTTTCGTTGTACTTCCTTTTTGTTGTATTTTTCGAACAACGCAGGCGAGAAGTACGTGATATGATAATTCTGCTGTCATGATTCAGCATTTTTCTTAATACGGAATTGGGAAAGTGATGTTCGGTCCATGACCTCTTCCCGTAAATGCTGAGAACATATTTTGCCATGTTTGATTGGTTTCCAACCTTTCCTTCACACAGTGTTCGCACGGTAGATTTGCAAATTTGATTTATGAGAAATTTCAAGTTAAATGACAGGGATAAAACCAGTAGTGCAAAAGTAACCAGCACAAGTGACACTCGTGTATATAAAAGAAAATAGCGATTGAACTATAAATGAAATGTGATTCCTTTACACTTGAGAATATAACCAGAACGACTAGTGCACCTGTACATGACGAAAGCTAGCGTTTTTTATCAAGACACTTCCACCAGAAGCTAATGTTTTGCCATACTAACTCGGCGGACGTTGGCTTCGAGTTTATGACTTCATACAACTTCCTTTATCATACCTCTATGTAAATAGCAAACGAATATTGCAGAGTATAAGAATAATAAAGAACCAAAATATGTTACGAATACGCAAATGAAAAAAAAAATACATGTAGCAGGACACGTACCTATTTCCTCCATCACCATAACCATGTGTGCCTAACCACGAGGCCATGCCGTTCACATACGAATTTTCGACTTAGTATTGTTTGGCTTTAAATCTCCTAAAGCTCTTTACTGCTAATGTGCTGTTAACTGACATTTAATGGTAACGAATCGTACCAATAATAACTTTCTGATGTATTTTCGATGCTCCATTGCCTTGAAACTGCATACTGCCATAACACGCAAGTTGTAATAAAGTAATAACAGTATACGATGACACCCAGTATGGTGTCTCCGAAGCAGTAAGCGAGCGACGTCACGTGACCCAACCCGAATGCCGTGAAATTCTATTGGCTGTTCTTGTTTTGGACTGCTCTGTCCCAAAAGCTATCGGCAAACAGGCCGAGTTAGCTATCGTTGAAGCGGCGCTCTACAAGTTCTGTGACGTGACTAGCCGCTATTTCCCGTTGAGGAGCCATTTCGTCACGTGAACACAAAATAAGTTCGCGGTATTTCGGCATCGTGCCCCGAAAATTGGAACCAACAGGAATCAGAAAGCAAGACACCATAATGTATTTATTGTATTCAGTAGAGGCCTATATTCGGTAAGTCGTAAGTAATACGTTGCGCTCTATGCTGTTTCCAAACACCAGCACGTTGAAAGTCTCGAGAACGAATCGTTATTGGTACGATTTATTGCAGTAAAACGACAGGAAACGTCGTATTGGTGGTTTAAGAATTTTCGTATTTAGTTATTTTCCCGTTATATGTCGCGTGTTATGAGAGTAAGCCATTTTAAGGCAACAACACATTGAAGATTCATGAAAACGTGTCGCTCTTCTAAGGATTTGTTATAATTAAATGTCAGTAACATTTCCATCATTAAAGCCTTTAGAAGAGTAAGATAAAATATGTGGCCAACAGAAGCTGATGGTTAGCGTAGCAGGGTGGGGCAGTAGAAGGTACGTGCCCTGCTGTATAGAATCTTTTTTTCGCATTCGCATTTGCGGACGTTAGCTATGAAATTAATAGGAATATTTTGTGTGATAACTGATAGTATGCTTTGCGCTTTCTATCAGGAGTGAGTTTGTTCGATTTGGTAAAATTTTAGAAGCTGATGTCCTTGTGGAGTGAACATGTATGTTTCATTTTCGTCTTACTACACTTTCTCGGATATTGAAGATTTCATTCATGTACACCACAGGTGGAACAACATGGACTAGCATATGGTCAGATCATGAAATGAGCGTTTTGATAGAGCTAATGTAGGAATTCTACGCACGTCCATTTCCGTGAACAAACTGTATGGTTTGCGAGCCATATAAAGCCGACATCTGCCGCTGCAGGTCGCTGAGAGAGCAAAATCACGTTAACCAGCTCGTCCCGTGTGCCTTTGGCCCAGTTTCTCGCATCTCGTGGTCGTGCGGTAGCGTTCTCGCTTCCCACGCCCGGGTTCCCGGGTTCGATTCCCGGCGGGGTCAGGGATTTTCTCTGCCTCGTGATGGCTGGGTGTTGTGTGCTGTCCTTAGGTTAGTTAGGTTTAAGTAGTTCTAAGTTCTAGGGGACTTATGACCACAGCAGTTGAGTCCCATAGTGCTCAGAGCCATTTGAACCATTTTGAACCCAGTTTCTCGTGACGTTGGATATCCCAGCAGCGTGCGCATCAACATTAGCTGCCTCGTCCTGTGTGCCGACGGCTGAACGATAACTGACACTTCAGGGAAAACAAGCACCGTTGGCGAGTTAGTACACAAGCTACAAAGTGGCCAACAACCTGCTGTTACTATCGAAGCTCAACTTTTTTACACTGCAGATGCTATCAGATGCTGTTAGGCGAAAGCATTTGATGTAAATTAGAGAGCTTACTACATTCGTGCGCATGTCGTCTTGCCACATAGCAGTGTCAAAGGTGGCCTGAAGCATCCAGCAGGCAGGATTCCCCGCACATCGGGAATCATGAAGTCATAAAAACCTTTATATTTCATAAACGCTTCCAGATATCGAAACGAGGTATTCCGCAAATGGTAGCACGCAAAGAGGCACGTATGTTTTATGATAAATACTCGGAATTTTTTTATTCGCGGAGATATGGACGCAACTTGTCCGCAGCAGTGAGAGGATTGGCGGAACAGGACGCATAAACACACCAATAGCGCTTAAATTCGGTAAGTGTACAGTATGATGGATTTTCGAGCAGCATTACCCCATTAGTTCTGTAGCCCACTGGTTAAGCGCATGGAGTGGAAATTAGTCAACTAAGTTTGAGTCTCACTGCTGCCATTTTTTTCATTTTATCTTATTCCTCACGTTGTTAACGGATTAATTATAAAATTTTAATACATTTAAGCAGGACCGTTACTGAGGAAATGTACCACACACAGAGTGCGCAGTCGCAAGGAGAGGGCAGCTTCTGCTACTAACAGTTGACTGTCTGATGTGCTCGCCGCTGATGTAGTTGTGTTCAGAGTGATATCAGTAACACGTCGTAGAAGTTGTGTGAAGAAATACTGTGTTTCCGAAGTTAAACAGGTAAGAATCACTTTCCAGCTTTCTTAATGTAGCTCTGGTACTCTGTTACATAAGTTATTTACAGAATGCACGACCAATAGCCTTTAATTCTTGATTGCATTTTGAAAGGCTGGCTTGCAGTCTACCATACTGCATCCACGTTTTGCAGCTGTGATGTGTGCTGCCATCTGTTGACTTCGCTTGGAATCATTGTTCCTGTACGAAAGAGCGCGCTTATAACGTCCCCAAATAGTGCGTGCGTTCTCTTTAGGGCACAACTGCAAATTTGTACCTCTTGAGTGTGTTGTGGTGTACGAAGGATAGGTTTTGTTTCTGAGTGACTTCAAATTAGGTTGGTACGAGAGGAGTCTGCTTTAAGGAAAATAGTTGAGAACATAAATTTTAGCGTTTCCGGAGGACTGGATCCAGTGCAGTAAGTGTGGTAGATTCATTGGAGGGTAATATTGCCTTAATTTGTGACCTTTGTTAAATGCGAACTCTTTGGGCATGTTTTGCGCAGTCTTAAGCGCAGGTGAGCGAAAGTGTGCGCATTTCCTGTTTTTTGTAATTTTGAAACGCTCAATAAAAGTGTTTCATTTCTGCTGCTACAGTTTTCTGAACATATAGATTTTGTGTTGATAAATATAAACCTAAAATGATTTTGTTTTTGTATTGGTTAAAGCGCAGATACGTAAGGTTATTCCTTAACTGCGCACTCTTAGGTATGGTTCCCTTTCATGTAAACTCAATATATGCAATTTAATTTCGATTACTTTCCTTGTAAGTCAAAAGGGTATATGCCATCACATTGTAGCACACTGGTAAAATTTTCGCGAGCCACTACTGGTTCTGGTAACGATGCACTGCTTCCATCCCGTGAGTGAGGTCAGCTGTCCTCACCAAAATAGCCAGCCGCCTTTAGGGACCGAGGATGACCTCTTGAACCCAGACGGGCGATGTCATTCGTGTCGACACGAGCCACAATCAATTTGCACTCGGGTGCACACAGCGCAGTCCATTGCTGCCGGCAGTCTCCCCTCCACATCTCGGATGTGACCCCCCCCCCCCCCCCCCTGAAAGCAAACCGTGTGAACACTGGCCTCCTTTCCCGACCTTCCGCTATCTCCCTATGGGACTCTATCTCCCGCCTTCCGTTGGAGCTTCCAATTACAAGCCATCCAGCCAACGAGTTTGTTCGGACCTTTCAGGAAGATCAGCTCCAAACCCAACAAATGAGGCATCCCGTGCTGGCTCAGATGTACTCTCAGGGGTACTGAGTACCTTAAACCTGTTTTTAATACGTGAGAGATCAGCCGTGCGGTCAGAACCCAATTTCGCGATCCCCCCAAAGATTCGCGACACTACTGTTCGCCAGCCGCCGTTTGGTAGGCGTGGACTGAGACGGACGTATGGATCGGAAGACGCTTGGGCATCAGGGTTCTCAGGCGGCGCTAACACTCTAGAGCAGATGTTCCACAAAATTTTCTCGAGGACCGCCTCATCGAACATGATTGGTACCCTGTCATATCACAGTATCACGTACCTAAACAAGCCAAATTAAGAGTCTTTTTATACGTTTTCAATTTTTGGTACTTAGAAAAAACATTGACATATTCATTATTGAAAAAATAAAAACTTTTTCAATTTAGCCATCATTGTTATTGTTAAATTTTTGGTTATTGCTCAAAATCTTTCTCTTCGAGTCTGGGTGTTTAGTATAACGAACTCCTTAAAAAAATAAAATTTGAGTATGAACAGAAAATGACAGGAAAAAATTAAAACTGATGGTATTGGTCTTTCAAGTGTACTACACTTCAGATTGCATTGAGTAGACATGTGTGAAAAATAAGAAAACACTAATTTCATACAAGGTATTATTTATTTGAAAAAATACAGTTACAACAGAGTACTCCATCAGTATACAGTTAGTTTTAATTTTCAGTTCTTAATGAGATGAATTCAGTCTGACCTTTGAGTCCATTATTTCTGAAATATTAGGTTCCAAACTTGAAACTTTCACTCTGAAATCCGACCGGATGTCGAGCCGATTCCTATATTTGTTTTTCATGAACGCTTTACAAACACTACTGTTTTAATACAGAATATTGAATATGTAAACAACACGGTCTGTGAAAGCACTGGCAATAAATTAACAATGGCCGATTGTCGTCTGAAATGCGAGTTTCTGTGTAAAGTGGTTGTCATTTGTCAGTTGCGAAGAGGCAGCGCGCGCGCAGTTTAACGGCATACAGCAGAACTACTTGCCTCTATCGAATTCTAGTTTTGCGATAGTGTGTGCTGGTGTCAGTTGGCTCTACGAAGACGCTAGACGCAAAAGTTCGCTTAAGCTCTGCTCATGCAGGAAGCGGCCAAAACAAAAAATCTGTTATCATACGAAATATATTTTTTATTCTAATAGCATCTTCCGGACCCCTCTGGCATAGCTCGCGGACCCCTTGGAGTCCGCGGACCACCTGTTGGGAACCACTGCTCTAGGGGTGCCGAAGCATTCTCCTCACACGCCCCGACGCCATCACAGGTAAAGGCACCTGTTTACGGGCAAGGGTCCATCACCGTTGCATCCGTACACAATAGGAGCAGTCCCTTTCTAACGAATTTTTGTCTATACAGCGAGTAATGCAACACTACCCGAAGGAGTCTCCGGGTGCAATTTAAGTGCTGTTACTGCGCTACTACACTCCAAAAGCAACTCACACAACGAAAACGCATTAAAATATTTTAATGGACCAGTTATTACAACATTGATAACTTATTTTGTAAGCCAAGACGTTACTTGGCGCTGTTTGATGAACAGGCAGCTGAGGGTACTATCAGGGTCGACAAATGTTATAATTCTGTGGTTAATAGTATGGGAAATCGATTACAGAAATTAAGTATCACTGGGCAACCCTGTCAATCGTGCAACCAGCAAATGGTCACCGACTGCGGGGAGTGACAAAGATGCCCCGTCGCGACAGGTTGCAGGTAAGGAAGAACTAAACTGTATCGTCAGTTTTTTTATGTTCTGTTTGGTATGATCTGATGGACGGCAACTATTCAGAGCCTAGCCATATTTGATTAATTTGTCTTTAAATAACTTACACTACTGGCCATTAAAATTGCTGCACCACGAAGATGAGGTGCTACAGACGCGAAATTTAACCGACAGGAAGAAGATGCTTGTTATATGCAAATGATAAGCTTTTCAGAGCATTCACAAAAGGTTGGTGCCGGTGGCGACACCTACAACGTGCTGACGTGAGGAAAGGTTTCCAACCGATTTCTCATACGCAAACAGCAGATGACCGGCGCTGCCTGGTGAAATGTTGTTGTGATGCCTCGTGTAAGGAGGAGAAATTCGTAGCATCACGTTTCCGACTTTGATAAAGGTCGGATTGTAGCCTGTCGTGATTGCGGTTTATCATATCGCGACATTGCTGCTCGCGTCGGTCGAGATCCGATAACTGTTAGCAGAATATGGAATCGGTGGGTTCGGGAGCGTAATACGAAACGCCGTGCTGGATCCCAATGGCCTCGTATCACTAGCAGTCGAGATGACAGGCATCTTATCCGCATGGCTGTAACGAATCGTGCAGCCACGTCTCGATCCCTGAGTCAACAGATGGGGACGTTTGCAAGACAACAACCATCTGCACGAACAGTTGGACGACGTTTGCAGCAGCATAGACTATCAGCTCGGAAACCATGGCTGCAGTTACCCTTGACGCTGCATCACAGACAGGAGCGCCTGCGATGGTGTACTCAACGACGAACCTGGGTGCACGAATGGAAAAACGTCTTTTTTTCAGATGAATCCAGGTTCTGTTTACTGCATCGTGACGGTCGCATCCGTGTTTGGCGACATCGCGGTGAACGCACTTTGGAAGCGTGTATTCGTCATCGCCACACTGGCGTATCACCCGGCGTGATGGTATTGGTTACACGTGTCGCTCACCTCTTGTTCGCATTGACGGCACTTTGAACAGTTTACGGTTCATTTCAGATGTGTTACGACCCGTGGCTCTACCCTTTATTCGATCCCTGCGAAACCCTACATTTCAGCAGGATAATGCACGACCGCATATTGCAGGTCCTGTACGGGCCTTTCTGAATACAGGAAATGTTCGACTGCTGCCCTGGCCAACACATTCTCCAGATCTCTCACCAATTAAAAACGTCTGGTCAATGGTGGCCGAGCAACTGGCTCGTCACAATACGCCAGACACTACTCATGATGAACTGTGGTATCGTGTTGAAGCTGCATGGGCAGCTGTACCTGTAAACACCATCCAAGCTCTGTTTGACTCAATGCCCAGGCGTATCAAGGCCGTTATTACGGCCAGAGGTGGTTGTTCTGGGTACTGATTTCTCTGGATCTATGCACCCACATTGCGTGAAAATGTAATCACATGTCAGTTCCAGTATAATATATTTGTCCAATGAATACCCGTTTATCATCTGCATTTCTTCTTGGTGTAGCAATTTTAATGGCCAGTAATGTAGTTACAATTTGTGACTTGTGGTAAGTATATGGGCTTTTGTTGAAGTGACTTTAATATCGCATAAGCGTTGTGGAAGTTCACGTCGAGTAGCATTTTTGATTTATTTATTCACCGGTCGCGTGGTTACTCTTTGATTTTGGCAATTTTTTGCATTCGGTCAGTTACGACGATTTTCCCTCAACTCTTCTGATTTGTCAGATTGTAGAGAAATAAGTCATGGTTTCCAACGATTGTTAGATTCGGAATAATCACGGAGATTTCAGTTAAAGCTCCGTTCGTATGTGGTTTCCCGCTGAATCTGTAACGGCATCTCGAAGCACTCTGGTTTCCAGAGGTCAGGCGCTTGACGAAACACCTGCTTCCGAAGGAAACTGGCTGGGAAAAACGCCACAATTCGTGCAAAAACTTGTAGTAAGTTAGTATACACCAGCCAGCACTGTAAAATAAATAGACATAATTCCCTTGTTCGCAGAACCGCAGGAGACAAAAGTTAAACTAAATCTTGTATACAGCCTGCTGCTTCTACTGGAGTGTAGGCTCATCCGTTGCTGCCGCTACATCCACTTCGCACAGCAGTAAAACAGTCACGGACGTCATTACGCGTCTCTGCGCAAGGCAGCGAACAGCAAAACTGTAACGACACTATAGGCAGCAAGTGTTTGGACATGAATCCGAGAACCACTGGCCTCATTGGAACGTATAGCCTGACCTCGACCGAGCAGTCTAAACGAGGAAAATTGGGGGCGAGACGGCGTTTTCCAGAGTTTTATGACCTCGGAGTGCCCGGTCGTTGGTATGCTTCCGACGTCCACAAACAGGTCTAGTGCCAACTGATGAGAAAGCCAGCGGCCAAGTTCTACCTCCTGGGACATAGAAAGCAGATTACGCGTTCGTTCCTCAGAGGTTTCCCATCCTGCTTAGGCGCCAACCGACTCAAAGGAGGACGTTTTCTGTATGAAGGCGCCTCTTTGAAGAAGAAAGAGCGAGCCTTTCAAATTTTCAGCGGCTTCTGAAGTTCCTACCATTTTTGAGAAACGGTCAAGTTCTCTCACGCTTGTCGTATCACAGATTAAATTCCGGGATACTGTTCAGCAGTTTGTAAGTAAAGTAAATCCGTATGGCATGATAGGCCGGGGGTCCCTCAAATATGTTCAGCAACCTGTTTGCAAATTCCTTTCCGATTGACATTACTTGGGCGTCTTGCGCGCGCTTAACCTACCCCAGCAGCCCTGCTGGGAAAGGGAACCTGCACCTTAACGTGGAATCCGAACAGCGTTTCGTTTCTGGCATATTTTCTAGGCAGCATAGCGTAAATCTAGACTGATAAATCCTGGTGTTCGACCGGGGCTCGATCCTGCGACCTTAAGTCTACAGTCTCGCACTTTACCGCTAGATCAAAAAGGCCACTCTGCACTATATGACGAATCTGACTGTGATTGTCTCGGGACCCTCCGATTTATCTTCGAGAGGGATAATGTGCATGTAAAATTAATGCAAACATCGAATTAAAATTATAATTAAAATGAAATATGTGGTGTGCGTACTGTAAAGACCCTCGGTACACACACCGTCAGATTATTTGACTTGTCGCTCTAGAGAAGTAGGCGAGTGTCAGCAATACGTCTCGTGGTCTTATCGTGGCGTGTTTATCTTCTTCCGTTAGGCAGATGATAGAAATGCCACTTGCACGCTTAGAGTAGCAGATTGACGGTGGCCAACTTTAAACAGAACTTGATTAATTTTCACACACATTTATTAAAATAATAACAAGCATAAAAATAACTTAACTTGGTTCTGGATGCTATTTACAATTGACAATCTGAAGTTCCTTTGGTCTTGGTACGCTAATCTTATTCTCACATATCTTTGATACTTGACAATGTGACTATACATTTCTCTTCATGGCTATGTACAGGAATATGATAATCTTATTAGGTGCAGACTGAAACTTGACTACAGACTAATGCAGACCAATGCAGACTGACTAATCGTAGGTCTGTACACTCGTTGTGATACCTCGAGCGTTCATATATCACTGCGCGAGTGTGATCCGCAAGGAGAAAAGGTTCTACGTTAGCAGCAATCTCATTGGCTGCGTTACATATTAATACGCGGATCGGCGGAAGCAGAATTTGGTCCATCTCTAAGGCAGCGCCATCTCGTAGTGCGGAGACGGACGAGCGCTGCACCTGCGCTGTTGTGCTTAGCGGGGCGCGCTCTAGTGGGAAAGTTGTGTACGCGCTGACTACGCGGAACTATGTACACAACAAAATACCTCAGAGTATTAGTCGTAACGAGGGAATCAAATTTTCGTAGGAATATAAACGTAACTGGAATTAATGGTGGGCTCTTCCTTCGTTATCTGAGTGTGAGTGAGTGCTCATTGACCTGTCTCGAAACTTGGCGAGCCAGGTTTGAGTTGTGACGTCACAGGGAGAATACAATATTGCGAAAATGCGGCGCATTATTTACGACAACCTTCCAGGCGTACAAGTTAGAGACACGGACAACCACTGAGGAAGTGTGTGTCAGTTACACATTGCTCCTCGTCCATCTATTGCCGGGATCATGTAATGTGTTCAGAGCAGAGCTTCTAGCCGTTCACGGAGTCCTTCTTTTTCTTTCCCAGGCCTCCCTCGACAGTGTTTTAATTTGTTCGGACTCAATGAGCAGCCTGTAGGCTATCGACCGATACTTCTAACGCCACCCTTTGGTCTCTGCTGTCCATGACCTTCTCTCTGCCCTTGGCCATGCCGCCTGCTCTGTTGTCTTTCTCTGGGTCCCAAGTCATGTGGCCATCCCAAGGAATGAACTGGCTCACCGTTTGGCTAGAGAAGCAGATACTTACCCCCATTTCCTTTCATGATTCCAGCTGCGGATATGCGGATTTACTTCAAATCTTTTTTTTTCCCAAAAATGGAATGACATCGGGTGATAGCGGGGCCCCTCCCATTGGAGGTTCGAGTCCTCCCTCGGGCTTGGGTGTGCGCGCTGTCTCTAGCATATGTTAGTTTAAGTAGTGTGTAAGTCTAGGGACCGATGACCTTAGCAGTTTGGTTCCTTAGAAATTCACACACACACACACACACACACACACACACACACACACACACACACACACACACACACACACCTGGTGCGCTACTGGTTATAGTAACAAACTCCGCACAATCGGGGAGTCTATTGCAGTTTGGCGCTCTTCCTTCCGGTCCTCTCGGAAGGAGTCCACTGTTTTATGCCAATTACGCATCGGTCATGCCAGGCTCATCCATTGTTTCCTTCTACGTAACGAAAAAATGGTTCAAATGGCTCTGAGCACTATGGAACTCAACTTCTGAGGTCATCAGTCCCCTAGAACTTAGAACTACTTAAACCTAACTAACCTAAGGACATCACACACATCCATACCCGAGTCAGGATTCGAACCTGCAACCGTAGCGGCCGCTCGTTTCCAGACTGTAGCGCCCAGAACCGCACGGCCACTCCGTCCGGCCTACGTAACGACCCATCCCCCAATGTGTTGGATATCTCACGTATTGGTGGAATGTCCCCCTCTTTCGGCCCTTCGTGTTAAGTACAGTCTTCACGATTCCTTAAATTTAATATTGGCAGACGGTTCACAGATGGTTAAATTGGTCCTGAGCATCCTCCGTGAAAGTGGTTTTTATTTCCAGATATAAGGATCTACTTTAGTCTTGGAACAGGAGCAGGTTGGTTGAGGTTGGGACCTCTTTTCCAGTCGTCTCGGTCTGTGACTCCATGACGCCCACTTTTTCCAATTTTTAGATTTCGTCTCACCTTTTCTGCGTTTTACTGTGCGCGTTTTAACTTCACTATTTTATAATTTGACTCCCCTGACTGGATCCATCCACTTTTTAACAGATCCTCTTTCCTCTGTGACTCACTTCGGAATCGCGGGGCTGATGACCTCGCCGTTTGGTCCCATAACACCTCTCAGTTAATCAATCAATTCTCGTCCATCGTCTCTGAAACTTAGTGTTGCCCAAAGAGATTGCCATAGGGAGGCAATAATAATATTAATTTCCTAGATTTGGGCGTAGAAAATCACAACAAAAATCACAGTGTCAAGGTATACAGAAAAAAGGCAACATCCAGTACCATAATCCATGCCACATCAAGTCATTCAAATATACACACATGGCTGTCTGTAAAATGGTGGTACACATAGCAAACAAAATTCCATTGAACAAAGGGAATAGGGAGAAGGAATTAGTTATTATTAAATCATTAAACAAACTGCTGTGGCTAGTGACATCCACGCCTCAGTGATTAAAAAATGCAGAGACAAATAGCAAAAAAGAAAGGAACTCCTGTCTCTGTGGAAGGAATTAGCAATACAATCAAATATGTTGCCAGCATACCGTAGGTAGATAACATTTCCCAAAAAACAACAAAAATACTTCGGTCGCATAAAGTAAAAGTAGCTTTCTCCAAAAACAACAAACTGCAACAGAAATCTGGGCACACCTTAAACAATAGAAAAATGATCAGACCCAGAAATATACAAAATCATATGTAAAACTCGCTCAAGCTACTCCATAGGACAGGAACTTTCATACTAGACACACTGGACACAGCTGTGACCAATTCACAAGACCAGCCACAGCAACACACACAAAAAACATTGGACACTTATCCACTAACAAAGTAGTTCGTAAGATGGTCCATCACTTTCAGAAATAACATACATGGATTTGATGGAGGAGCTGGAAATTTTTGTAAACCAAAAAAAGCAAGGGGAAAAATTCTCAGTGACAAACTAGATTGTGAATTGGATAATGTCTTCAAATTTTTCTCCTGTATATGACTATAGAAACTCTATAAATATGTTCATTCCTTCATACACTCTACCCAATATTTGTAACAAAATAATATAAAATAGAATATAAAGCATAATCGATAATCTGAAAGTCAGTGATGGTAAGACACAAGTTATTACTTATTCGCACGAAGTAATGGCCGCTATCGACAGGGGATCTCAAGTTGATTCCGTATATCTAGATTTCCGGAAAGCTTTTGACACCGTTCCTCACAAGCGACTTCTAATCAAGTTGCGGGCCTATGGGGTATCGTCTCAGTTGTGCGACTGGATTCGTGATTTCCTGTCAGGAAGGTCGCAGTTCGTAGTAATAGACGGCAAATCATCGAGTAAAACAGAAGTGATATCAGGTGTTCCCCAGGGAAGCGTCCTGGGACCTCTGCTGTTCCTGATCTCTATAAATGACCTGTGTGACAATCTGAGCAGTTCTCTTAGGTTGTTCGCAGATGATGCTGTAATTTACCGTCTAGTAAGGTCATCCGAAGACCAGTATCAGTTGCAAAGCGATTTGGAAAAGATTGCTGTATGGTGTGGCAGGTGGCAGTTGACGCTAAATAACGAAAAGTGTGAGGTGATCCACATGAGTTCCAAAAGAAATCCGTTGAAATTCGATTAATCGATAAATAGTACAATTCTCAAGGCTGTCAATTCAACTAAGTACCTGGGTGTTAAAATTACGAACAACTTAAGTTGGAAAGACGACATAGATAGCCGGCCGAAGTGGCCGTGCGGTTAAAGGCGCTGCAGTCTGGAACCGCAAGACCGCTACGGTCGCAGGTTCGAATCCTGCCTCGGGCATGGCTGTTTGTGATGTCCTTAGGTTAGTTAGGTTTAAAAAGTTCTAAGTTCTAGGGGACTAATGACCTCAGCAGTTGAGTCCCATAGTGCTCAGAGCCATTTGAACCATTTTGAACCACATAGATAATATTGTGGGGAAGGCGAGCCAAAGGTTGCGTTTCATTGGCAGGACACTTAGAAGATGCAACAAGTCCACTAAAGAGACAGCTTACACTACACTCGGTCGTCCTCTGTTAGAATATTGCTGCGCGGTGTGGGATCCTTACCAGGTGGGATTGACGGAGGACATCGAAAGGGTGCAAAAAAGGGCAGCTCGTTTTGTATTATCACGTAGTAGCGGAGAGAGTGTGGCAGATATGATACGCGAATTGGGGTGGAAGTCATTACAGCAAAGACGTTTTTCGTCGCGGCGAGATCTATTTACGAAATTTGTCACCAACTTTCTCTTCCGAATGCGAAAATATTTTGTTGAGTCCAACCTACATAGGTAGGAATGATCATCAAAATAAAATAAGAGAAATCAGAGCTCGAACAGAAAGGCTTAGGTGTTCGTTTTTCCCGCGCGCTGTTCGGGAGTGGAATGGTAGAGAGATAGTATGATTGTGGTTCGACGAATCCTCTGCTAAGCACTTAAATGTGAATTGCAGAGTGGTCATGTAGATGTAATGCAATCCACGAAACATGTGGCACCTTATGATTGTATCCAAACTCTTTGGGAAGCCATACTGTTGTAATATCTTTGTACCACATCATGATATCACATAAACGGACAGTGTACGTGATGGTTTGCGTGTCTGTGGGTTTTTGCATAATGGAGGTGCAGTACCTTTAAGCAGACAGACAAAAATACTATTTTCTAACAATAGCACGTAAAAAAATCACGATTTATTTTGTCCGCACTGCAAAAGGTATGCATTCAGGCTTTTGTCTGGTGGTTACATTAATGTGATTCGACTGTGTCAATAAAATAATATTTAAAATGGAATTTCATGTGCCCATTCGATAGAGCGGTTACAGGTTAGTTCGATATTCCTTATATCAATAAGTGTTGACAGGTACAGTAAAACAAGAAGAAGAAGCAGTACTGCAGCAGCGACCGAGCAGCGCTGCTGTGTGGCCGTAGCAGTGAGCACGGGCCAGGGCGATGCTGCCGCTGCTGGAGTTCTGGACAAACCAACGCTTTCCATTGACACTGGGCGTCGCGTGAAAGACGTAATGAGCAGTTTCTCTTTGGGATGACTCCAGCTACACATCGCAAAATCGAAATTGCAGATATCTGCCGAAACACCTGAGGAAATAAGCCTCTTCGGAGAGGCATCCGGTATATTGGTTAGCTGCAATCAAAATATCAGTATAATAAACTAAATAGTTTCAGATATATGCAAAAGTAATTGATTTTCTCAGGAGTAAGGTTGACGGGCTTTGGTGCTGTTCTGGATGGAAGTCATGGCTTAAGCTGTGTAGCTTACAAAACCATACAGCAATACTCTTGCTTTCAGAACGAATGGAGACTGACCACATAAAATGGCGGCTAATAGTTCAGTGTGGCTCCGCAGGGAGCGCCGAACAACAAGGCACACCGGTGGAGTATGTGTATCTTTATAGTGAGCATAGCCTGCCGTGCATGTTCTCAACATCAAACCGGGCTAGCCAAGTGATTTTGGGACGACGCTACTTGTTTACAATTTGCGGTAATAGCGAAACTTTAATATTACACGTATTCGCCTTGTTTTGTGCGCGTTTTGTGCACGTTCGAGCTTCAGTTACAGCTATGGTACAGTATTGACGTTGTTACGGATGTAAAGAGAAGTATGTGAAAAGTGAGCCAGATACTTTATATAGGTGCGTGCAACAAATGTATAATTGTCAATGTCGTATTAATGTGAGGAACATACTAGGTTGAAAAAGATAGAGACACGATATTATAAAGTCTTGTATTGTAGAGATAATTTCTGCGACTTTATGGCCAGGTGTTTACAAGGCGAGTGCTGGATAATTTTGAAAGTGTGTTTGAGTAAACTGCCAGTCAGTGGATACATATTGGGGCTATGTTCATGTGCAGATAAAATTTATAGATGACAGTCTGATTATGAAACTTCCTGGCAGATTAAAACTGTGTGCCCGACCGAGACTCGAACTCGGGACCTTTGCATTTCGCGGGCAAGTGCTCTACCAACTGAGCTACCGAAGCACGACTCACGCCCCGTACCCACAGCTGTACTTCTGCCAGTATCTCGTCTCCTACCTTCCAAACTTTACAGAAGTTCTCCTGCGAACCTTGCAGAACTAGCACTCCTGAAAGAAAGGATATAGCGGAGACATGGCTTAGCCACAGCCTGAGGGATGTTCCCAGAATGAGATTTTCACTCTGCAGCGGGCACACAGTTTTAATCTGCCAGGAAGTTTCATATCAGCGCACACTCCGCTGCAGAGTGAAAATCTCATTCTGGAAACAGTCTGATTAATTTGCTCCAGTTCATTCAGGTTCTCAAGCCCTTGTGTGTATTTACGTTTTTCTGCATGAGACAGTTTCCAATTCGAGCACTGATCTGGTATTTTTTTATTTTTGTGTGCAGCGTATGGTTTTACTTTTCTGATGAGCTGGCGAAAAATGATAAAGGTACGAGGGTAAGTCAATTAAAACCCGCAATTTAGTTATATTTTTGTTTGTTTTGGTAGTACTGTCGTTTTACGTTGATGACGCATGCTTTGTTTATTTGTTGTTATATCTTTGACATTTTCAAGCTGCTAGGCTAGCGTCGTTATCGCTGCCGTGCTGTTAATCATGGCTACTCCGCTATTTGCACCACAGAAGAGTAGCGTTCAGTGACCAGTTTTATGTGGTCGGAAGGTGTCTCAGGAGCCGAAGTTCATCGAAGACTTTCGGTACAGTACGGGAACAGGGCTTTGCCACAGCGAATGGATTGAAAAATTCCGAAATGATCGCACAAGTGCTACGCACGATGGAGGAGCCGGACGACCGTTTACCGCCACAAATGAAGAAACCACTGAGCGTTCACGTGAAATGATTCTCTTAGACAGACGACAGATTGACGAAGTGGCACATTGTCTGAAAAATTAGTCACTGTTCTGCATACGAAATCATCCACAACAGACTTGGGTTTCATAAAGTTTGTGCAAGATGGGTCCCAAAACAACTCACACAGTTACATAAACAGACGGCTTGGACATCTGCAAAAAAACATTTGGATCGCTATGGTAACGAAGGGGACAACTTCTCAGACAGGATCATTACTGGTGACGAAACATGGATCCACCATTACAAGCTGGAGAGTAAACGACAGAGTATGAAATTGAAACATCCAAATTCGCCGTGCAAGGAAAAGTTAAAGACCCAACCGTCCGCAGGAAAATTAACCCTTACGGTTTTTTGGGATGCACAAGGTCCAGTACTGGAACATTATGGGGAAAGGAACACAACAATAAACAGTGTACGTTACAAAAAAAAATGGGTCTGAGCACTATGGGACTTAACATCAGAGGTCATCAGTCCCCTAGAACTTAGAACTAGTTAAACCTAACTAACCTAAGGACATCACAAACATCCATGCCCGAGGCAGCATTCGAACCTGCGACCGGTGCGGTCGCGCGGCTCCAGACTGAAGCGCCTAGAACCGCTCGGCCACACAGCCCGGCTGTACGTTACAGTGAGATGCTTCCTGCCAGGCCAAAGCCTGCAATTCGAAGCAAACGCCAAGGATTGTTGTCAAAAGGTGTTGTGTTGTTGCAGGACACTCCCCGTCCGCATACTGCTGCTCACACTGCTGAAACGCTCCAGAAACTCAGATTTGAAGTACCGGATCATCCTCCCTGTAGTCCCGATCTTGCCCCTTTTATCACTTGTTTGGTCCACGCAAACAGGCATTAAGGGGCCGTCGATTTGCCTCGGACGAAGAAGTGAAAGAAGCGGTGCATTCCAGGCTCGCAGCTCAACCGAGAACCTTCTTTTATGAGGGCATCAGGAAGCTTGTACAACGATGGACCAAGTGCGTTGAAACGCAAGGAGACTATGTCGAAAAATGATGTTCTTATAAGTTTCCTATTCGTATACAATAAAATTTTATAGCTACTTTGCGGATAATACACTCCTGGAAATTGAAATAAGAACACCGTGAATTCATTGTCCCAGGAAGGGGAAACTTTATTGACGCATTCCTGGGGTCAGATACATCACATGATCACACTGACAGAACCACAGGCACATAGACACAGGCAACAGAGCATGCACAATGTCGGCACTAGTACAGTGTATATCCACCTTTCGCAGCAATGCAGGCTGCTATTCTCCCATGGAGACGATCGTAGAGATGCTGGATGTAGTCCTGTGGAAAGGCTTGCCATGCCATTTCCACCTGGCGCCTCAGTTGGACCAGCGTTCGTGCTGGACGTGCAGACCGCGTGAGACGGCGCTTCATCCAGTCCCAAACATGCTCAATGGGGGACAGATCCGGAGATCTTGCTGGCCAGGGTAGTTGACTTACACCTTCTAGAGCACGTTGGGTGGCACGAGATACATGCGGACGTGCATTGTCCTGTTGGAACAGCAAGTTCCCTTGCCGGTCTAGGAATGGTAGAACGATGGGTTCGATGACGGTTCGGATGTACCGTGCACTATTCAGTGTCCCCTCGACGATCACCAGTGGTGCACGGCCAGTGTAGGAGATCGCTCCCCACACCATGATGCCAGGTGTTGGCCGTGTGTGCCTCGGTCGTATGCAGTCCTGATTGTGGCGCTCACCTCCACGGCGCCAAACACGCATACGACCATCATTGGCACCAAGGCAGAAGCGACTCTCATCGCTGAAGACGACACGTCTCCATTCGTCCCTCCATTCACGCCTGTCGCGACACCACTGGAGGCGGGCTGCACGATGTTGGGGCGTGAGCGGAAGACGGCCTAACGGTGTGCGGGACCGTAGCCCAGTTTCATGGAGACGGTTGCGAATGGTCCTCGCCGATACCCCAGGAGCAACAGTGTCCCTAATTTGCTGGGAAGTGGCGGTGCGGTCCCCTACGGCACTGCGTAGGATCCTACGGTCTTGGCGTGCATCCGTGCGTCGCTGCGGTCCGGTCCCAGGTCGACGGGCACGTGCACCTTCCGCCGACCACTGGCGACAACATCGATGTACTGTGGAGACCTCACGCCCCACGTGTTGAGCAATTCGGCGGTACGTCCACCCGGCCTCCCGCATGCCCACTATACGCCCTCGCTCAAAGTCCGTCAACTGCACATACGGTTCACGTCCACGCTGTCGCGGCATGCTACCAGTGTTAAAGACTGCGATGGAGCTCCGTATGCCACGGCAAACTGGCTGACACTGACGGCGGCGGTGCACAAATGCTGCGCAGCTAGCGCCATTCGACGGCCAACACCGCGGTTCCTGGTGTGTCCGCTGTGCCGTGCGTGTGATCATTGCTTGTACAGCCCTCTCGCAGTGTCCGGAGCAAGTATGGTGGGTCTGACACACCGGTGTCAATGTGTTCTTTTTTCCATTTCCAGGAGTGTAATTGACTTACCCTCGTATTTACTTGTCTATAAAAATCAGAAGGGCAAATAAAGGAAAATAGAAAATAATAATAGACACAGGTAGTTCAAATCACAGCATTTACTGCAACGATTTCATAGTTCGTAATGAGTTGTTTTTTCGTGACGCTTCGACGACGCCGTCTACTGTGTTATTGTAACGTAATTAGACGATCTGATTAAGTGCAAGAAAACGTAAAAAAATACCATTGGCTGTTACTTCTTATACCGTTACCGAAAAAATGTAAATAAAATTGAATGTGAGCTATGATAATGTGGCGAAAAAGCAGACTACCATCGCTGTTCACATCTTTGAGCGAGCTTCAGTTCCTGCTATGAAACTGCTAAGACGTTTGTAAAACGTGTATAGAAAGTTTCACGATACGGTACTTGTGAAGGTGATCGACACTGACCTAAAAAAAGGCCTTGGGATAATGGACCACAAATGGTGCAGGTATGTTGTATGCGTACTACACACACCCTATACAGGCCGCAGTTTTATAGGAGTGGATGTGCAAGTGATTTGTGTAACATACAGCGTCGTGGTGAGCGGAACTCATACAAACGGGGTACGTTGGTCGGTTCTCGACGGATGGGAATTTCCTTTTCGGCAATGGTGCAGGAATTCGTCTTCAAACGTTCAACCGTGTCCACGGCGTATAGTGAACGGATGAATGAGGGTGTCACAGACCACAACAGACCAACTACCTGCCGTCCAGGCACTCTCGATGACCGTTACCGGCGATTTTTCAAATGGTTCAAATGGCTCTGAGCACTATGGGACTTAACATCTGAGGTCGTCAGTCCCCCAGAACTTAGAACTACTCAAACCTAACTAACCTAAGGACATCGCACACATCCATGTACGAAGCAGAATTCGAACCTGCGACCGTAGCGGTCGCGCGGTTCCAGACTGAAGCGCCTGGAACCGCTCGGCTACACCGGCTGGCTACCGGTGATATCCGAGAGGGATCGTCAACAGTGGCAGAAGAGTAACAGTGCAACAAATCTCGGCTCAGTTCAACACAGGACGTGTTAGGCAGTCACCCACTTGACAGTCCGTAGGAACGTGGTTTCCATGGGGTATGGAAGCCGGCGCCTCCCACAGGTGCCTTGTCACGATCCGCGCGGCTCCCCCCGTCGGAGGTTCAAGCCCTCCCCCGGGCATGGGTGTGTGTGTTGTCCTTAGCTTAAGTTAGATTAAGTATAGTGTGTAAGCGTAGGAACGGATGACCTCAGCAGTTTGGTCTCATAGAAACTTACCACCACAACCACCCACAGGTGCCACTGTTAACCCAACATCATCGAGCACAACGGATTGCATTTGTCGCCAATCACCAAATTTGGACACTGGATGAATGGCGTAAAGTGATATGGTCACACGATTCACGATTACAACTGCACCATGCCTATGGTAGGCACCGTCTGAAGCGCAGACGACATAAATCGATGAGATGCCAAGAAGGTGTTGTCCAAAACAGTGGTGTCTCTGTTACGGTCTGGGGTGCAGTCGGCCCACTAGTTGTTCTGGAAAGGACATTGAATCGTCTGCCGTATGCTGAGTTGTTCGGGGACCGTCTCCACCCATTTTTGGCCCTCCAACACCCAGACGTATCCGCGGTTTTTCAAGATGATAACACCCGGCACATCGCCCCCATGTCGCCCGGGAATGGTTCCAGGAACATGCCGGGGGGGGGGGGGGGGAGGAGGGGGGTCCAAAGACTAACCACCTAGGAACCCAGAGTTGAACCCCATCGAGCGTGTCTGGGATGTCACAGAGCGCAGACTTCGTGCCTCGAATCCCGCACCCACGAACAGATCAAAATTGTGTACCGTTCTGCAAACGATTTGGTGTAAGCTGCTTCCAGAGGAGTGCCAGGGTCTTGTAGACTGACTTCCACGGCGTTTCATTGCAGTCCACAGGGTCAGAGGAAGCCCCACGCGATATCAGATGCCTATCCCGCGACATATGTTGGGTCAGTGTACTACCTGCAGCGGCGAAGCCGTAACGCTGAAAATACGCTAAGCACTGGACAGGCTAAAATGGGCCGTCCCGAAATCACGTGACTTGAGCTGCAAGAGACAAAACTCTCGATCTGCGCTTGCGAATGCTCACTGCACAGACGTTTATTCTCCATGGGCAGTGCATCTCTCTGGCGCTGCCAGCTCGCGTGTTGGGCCAGTCTAGGATAGCGCGCGCGGAGACCGGCGGGCCGTGGAGCGAGCGAGCGAGAGTGGTAGCAGGGCAGGCGTTGCGAGGCGAAGTGAGCGGAAAACTGCAGCAAGCAGCCACTTTCCCGGCCGCTGGAGAGCGCCGCTGCCTGAGCTGCTGGCTTCTGAGGCTGGCGGCTGTGGTCGACCGCCAAGTGGGTCGTAACGGGACCCGCACCGCCATTCCTCCTCTCCAGGGGACGCCGAGTCGCTCTCTCGTCGCCGGTGCCCGCAGCTCTGAGCGAAGCCGTATTTGCGCCTGCGTCCGTAGTCACCGTGCACCTGTTCATGCCGCACACGGAACTAGTAGCCAGCCTGTAGGTGCATGCCTCATTCTCAACATCTGCGCATGACTGATTCCGTTCGCACTTACAAGGACGCACCCACGCTACTCAAGTGACCGAGCTGCAGCTGCAGGTTATATGCGCCTATGTGACTTGGCTTCCCAGGCTTTACACCATCGTCTCCGGCTAAATATACAGGGCGATTTTTTCCACCATGTACAAACTCTGGTGATTGACCGATGAGAGGATACGGAACAAAAAAGTCTAATGAACTTACGTGCGGAAACGGTTTCCGTGCTGGTTGCCATTTATTCAAACATTCTAACACGAGGAGACCCGCCCGGTTGGCCGTGCGGTCTAAAGCCGCCGGCACACGGACCGTGCATCCGAACGTTGAGCGTTGAGCGTGCCCAGTTTCTGACGCCATAGCGTGGAATAGCACGTTCGGGAGTCTTTCCGAACGTGCAGAGCGATATCTGGCATGTCAGATATTCTGAGCGTGCGTCTGAGCGTTGACCAATCAGATGGCACGACACCTACGTCACACGCACGCCGTCTCCCTTCAGTACAGAGTTGTGAGGCGCCATATTGGCACTCACTTCAAGCCTATATGTATATGTGCCGTTTCTCAGCACCAGCAAATTGAGAATCACTGCAAAACCCGTTGTTACGTGAGCGATTCGTTCCAATAAAATAATGACAAACATCATATTCGTAGCAAAAGAATTATTGTAACTTGTGCATTATGAGAGTAGTCTATTTGAAGGCAGCGATACACTGAAGATCCACCCAAAACGCATTGTTCTTGGTACAATTTGTTATAATTAAATTTCAATCAGTACCGTAACATATCCCCGATTAAGATTTTCAGCAAAGCGTAACACAATATGATTAGATACAAAATAAGGGATGTTAGTTTAGCGTAAGAGCCGGCACGGTAGCTCAGCGTGTTCGGTGAGAGAGCCGGTTGGCCTCTGTAATAAAAAAACTGAGTGGAAGGATCAACCACCGAACTTGAACAGGATGTCTTGCGACGTCCGCAACGACCAAACACAACGATCAATAACGAACAAAATGAAGAAAAAAAAAAGCGTAATGAGTAGCGTCGCTGTCCTGTGTTGAATTGTTAGTTCGTGTGGTGGTTCGCGTATTGACACTTCCAAATTTTTTTCCTTAACATTCTCGTTTTTTTTTAGGTTCTGATACTTTATTATTAGTTTAATATATGCTATAATATTTGATGTTATGTAAATATAAGTTTTTTGAGGCGTGACTTTGTTCGATTGGCTTAATCTACAGGACAGCTTGCGCTCATTGTATAAAGATATTTTGCTCCTTTTTCTTTTACACTTTGTAATTCACATGTTGCAGAAAGATTCTGCTACTTGGAACAGTGATCAAGTAAGACTGACCTCGGGGGTTATACTAAAATGTGGAAATGATGAAATAATGTTTATCTTACGTGGAGATGTATTCCAAATTTGTAACGCACTGTGTTTGTAATGGAACTTTTATAAGCCTGTGTCCTTATTGATTGGACATGGTACTTTCCTTTTCATGGACGATGGAGGAAATGTGCGTTTTAATAGAGCTAACGTGGGAATTTTACGCGCGCCCGTTGAGTAAACAGTATGATTTACGAACTAGAAACATCCCTTAACTGCCGCTGGAGTGCGTTGCGATCGCGGATACCATGTTGGGGCCCACGTACCGTATGCACAAGTCGCATCGTTCCTGAGCGTTCAGCAGCACGTTGAACTTGGCACGCTCAACGTTAACGTTCGACAGCACGGTCCGTGTGCCTACAGCTTCATCATGCGGCTTTCCGGGCGGGAAGGAGCGCCGGTCCCCGGCACGAATCCGCCCGGCGAGTTTGTGTCGAGGTGTGGTGAGCCGGCCACTCTGTGGATGGTTTTTAGGCGGTTTTCCATCTGCCTCTGCAAATGCGGGCTGGTTCCCTTTATTCCGCCTCAGCTACACTATGTCGGCGACTGCTGCGCAAATAAGTTCTCCACGCACGCGCACACCACCATTACTCTACCACGCAAACATGGGGGTTACACTCGTCTGGTGTGAGACGTTCCTTGTGCGGCTGCTCCCGGCGGAGGTTCGAGTCCTCCCTCGGGTATGGGTGTGTGTGTTTGTCCTTAGGATAATTTAGGTTAAGTAGTGTGTAAGCTTAGGGACTGATGACCTTAGCAGTTAAGTCCCATAAGATTTCACACACATTTGAACATTTTTTGAGACGCTTCCCTGGGGGGGTCCACCGGGGACCGAACCGCAAAATTACCCTGGCTTCGGTGTGAGGTGGCGGAGGGGTGAGGTGGACTGACTGCGGTAGTCGTCTTGGGGTCGCGGACCAATTTGGCTGCGGTTGGTTCAAATGGCTCTGAGCACTATGGGACTCAACTGCTGAGGTCATTAGTCCCCTAGAACTTAGAACTAGTTAAACCTAACTAACCTAAGGACATCACAAACATCCATGCCCGAGGCAGGATTCGAACCTGCGACCGTAGCGGTGTTGCGGTTCCAGACTGCAGCGCCTTTAACCGCACGGCCACTTCGGCCGGCTGGCTGCGGTTGGGGCGGAGCCTCTCCGTCGTTTCTAGGTCCCCGGTTAACATAGCATAACATTACTAACACGAATTCTTTACAGACGAATGGAAATACTGGTAGAAGCCGGCCTCGGGGAAGATCAGTTTGGATTCCGTAGAAATATTGGAACACGTGAGGCAATACTGACCCTACGGCTTATCTTAGAAGCTAGATTAAGGAAAGGCACACCTACGTTTCTAGCATTTGTAGACTTAGAGAAAGCTTTTGACAATGTTGACTGGAATACTCTCTTTCAAATTCCGAAGGTGGCAGGGGTAAAATACAGGGAGCGAAAGGCTATTTACAATTTGTACAGAAACCAGATGGCAGTTATAAGAGTCGAGGGACATGAAAGGGAAGCAGTTGTTGGGAAGGGAGTGAGACAGGGTTGTAGCCTCTCTCCGATGTTATTCAATCTGTATATTGAGCAAACAGTAAAGGAAACAAAAGAAAAATTCGGAGTAGGTATTAAAATCCAGGGAGCAGAAATAAAAACTTTGAGATTCGCCGATGACATTGTAATTCTGTCAGACAGCAAAGGACCTGGAAGAGCAGCTGAACCAAATGGACAGTGTATTCAAAGGAGGATATAAGATGAACATCAACAAAAGCAAAACGAGGATAATGGAATGATGTTGGCTGAAGTAGAGAGGATATAAAATGTAGACTGGCAATGGCAAGGAAAGCGTTTCTGAAGAAGAGAAATTTGTTAACATCGAGTATAGATTGAAATGTCAGGAAGTCGTTTCTGAAAGTATTTGTATGGAGTGTAGCCATGTATGAAAATGAAACATGGACGATAAATAATTTGGACAAGAAGAGAGCAGAAGATTTCGAAATGTGGTGCTACAGAAGATTGCTGAAGATTAGATGGGTAGATCACATAACTAATGAGGAGGTATTGAATAGAATTGGGGAGAAGAGGAGCTTGTAGCACAACTTGACTAGAAGAAGGGATCGGTTGGTAGGACATGTTCTGAGGCATCAAGGGATCACAAATTTAGCATTGGAGGGCAGCGTGGAGGGTAAAAATGGTAGAGGGAGACCGAGAGATGAATACACTAAGGAGATTCAGAAGGATATAGATTGCGGCAGGTACTAGGAGATGAAGAAGCTTGCACAGGATAGAGTAGCATGGAGAGCTGCATCAAACCAGTCTCAGGACTGAAGACCACAACAACAACAACATTCTTAAAGAAACTGCGGTCTAATACGCGCTGTACCAAACAGGCACAGTTACAGACTGTGCTGTACATAATTTACATGTGCCTCAAAGTATGTGTGTACACGCCGTAGCACGTTTTGTCTCACTCGTTCGCATCGGCCACGCTGCATGCGAACTGTGTCAAAGGCAGCATGAATAGGCTGCTCGAATGTCTCCATGTCTGGAATGGACTCTGCATACATGATAATTTTGAGATGGCCGTATAACCAGAAATCGCAGTGCTTCACAGCCGGAGAATGACCAGGCGCCTCGTCCGATCCATCGACCAGAGAAGGCATGACTGAGATACGTCCGGACATTAGCGGCAAAGTGGTCTGGAGCACCATCATGTTTTTTTTTTCGTCATCAGTGTACTGTCTGGTTTGATGCGGCCCGCCACGAATTCCTTTCCTGTGCTAACCTCTTCATCTCAGAGTAGCACTTGCAACCTACGTCCTCAATTATTTGCTTGACGTATTCCAATCCATGTCTTCCTCTACAGTTTTTGCCCTCTACAGCTCCCTCTAGTACCATGGAAGTCATTCCCTCATGTCTTAGCAGATGTCCTATCATCCTGTCCCTTCTCCTTATCAGTGTTTTCCACATATTCCTTTCCTCAGTCCACCTAACTTTCAACATTTGTCTACAGCACCACATCTCAAATGCTTCGATTCTCTTCTGTTCCGGTTTTCCCACAGTCCATGTTTCACTACCATACAATGCTGTACTCCAGACGTACATCCTCAGAAATTTCTTCCTCAAATTAAGGCCGGTATTTGATATTAGTAGACTTCTCTTGGCCAGAAATGCCTTTTTTGCCACAGCGAGTCTACTTTTGATGTCCTCCTTGCTCCGTCCGTCATTGGTTATTTTACTGCCTAGGTAGCAGAATTCCTTAACTTCATTGACTTCGCGACCATCAATCCTGATGTTAAGTTTCTCGCTGTTCTCATTTCTACTACTTCTCATTACCTTCGTCTTCCTCCGATTTACTCTCAAACCATACTGTGTACTCATTAGACTGTTCATTCCGTTCAGCAGATTATTTAATTCTTCTTCACTTTCACTCAGGATAGCAATGTCATCAGCGAATCGTATCATTGATATCCTCTCACCTTGTATTTTTATTCCACTCCTGAACCTTTCTTTTATTTCCATCATTGCTTCCTCGATGTACAGATTGAAGAGTAGGGGCGAAAGGCTACAGCCTTGTTTTATACCCTTCTTAATACGAGCACTTCGTTCTTGATCGTCCACTCTTATTATTCCCTCTTGGTTGTTGTACATATTGTTTATGACCCGTCTCTCCCTATAGCTTACCCCTACTTTTTTCAGAATCTCGAACAGCTTGCACCATTTTATATTGTCGAACGCTTTTTCCAGGTCGACAAATCCTATGAAAGTGTCTTGATTTTTCTTTAGCCTTGCTTCCATTATTAGCCGTAACGTCAGAATTGCCTCTCTCGTCTCTTTACTTTTCCTAAAGCCAAACTGATCGTCACCTAGCGCATTCTCAATTTTCTTTTCCATTCTTCTGTATATTATTCTTGTAAGCAGCTTCGATGCATGAGCTGTTAAGCTGATTGTGCGATAATTCTCGCACTTGTCAGCTCTTGCCGTCTTCGGAATTGTGTGCATGATGCTTTCCCGAAAGTCAGATGGTATTTCGCCAGACTCATATATTCTACACACCAACGTGAATAGTCGTTTTGTTGCCACTTCCCCCAATGATTTTGGAAATTCTGATGGAATGTTATCTATCCCTTCTGCCTTATTTGACCGTAAGTCCTCCAAAGCTCTTTTAAATTCCTATTCTAATACTGGATCCCCTATCTCTTCTAAATCGACTCCTGTCTCTTCTTCTATCACATCAGACAAATCTTCACGCTCATAGAGGCTTTCAATGTATTCTTTCCACCTATCTGCTCTCTCCTCTGCATTTAACAGTGGAATTCCCTTTGCACTGTTAATGTTACCACCGTTGCTTTTAATGTCACCAAAGGTTGTTTTGACTTTCCTGTATGCTGAGTCTGTCCTTCCGACAATCATATCTTTTTCGATGTCTTCACATTTTTCCTGCAGCCATTTCGTCTTAGCTTGCCCGCACTTCCTGTTTATTTCATTCCTCAGTGACTTGTATTTCTGTTTTCCTGATTTTCCCGGAACGTGTTTGTACTTCCTCCTTTCATCAATCAACTGAAGTATTTCTTCTGTTACCCATGGTTTCTTCGCAGCTACCTTCTTTGTACCTATGTTTTCCTTCTCTACTTCTGTGATGGCCCTTTTTAGAGATGTCCATTCCTCTTCAACTGTACTGCCTACTGCGCTATTCCTTATTGCTGTATCTATAGCGTTAGAGAACTTCAAACGTATATCGTCATTCCTTAGTACTTTCGTATCCCACTTCTTTGCGTGTTGATTCTTCCTGACTAATGTCTTGAACTTCAGCCTACTCTTCATCACTACTATATTGTGATCTGAGTCTATATATGCTCCTGGGTACGCCTTACAATCCAGTATCTGATTTCGGAATCTCTGTCTGACCATGATGTAATCTAATTGAAATCTTCCCGTATCTCCCGGCCTTTTCCAAGTATACCTCCTCCTCTTGTGATTCTTGAACAGGGTATTCGCTATTACTAGCTGAAACTTGTTACAGAACTCAATTAGTCATGTAGCAGCGACATAACCCTTCGAATCATCAATGGCACTTCTTCCAGGAGGAGAGGCAAAGTCACCCTTAAGAAACGCCGATGGGGCCGGTCTGTTAGGCGACGTGGAAGGAAGACTCGTCCCAAAATACGGTCGCCAATTATCCCCGCCCATGCATTCCGGCTGCACCGATGAGCTCATTATTCGCTGTCGCTATACCATGGGGGTTCTGCATACTATACCACAGATGAACATACCACTACGCGTAAAGTTGGCCTCATCTGTGAATACAAATCCCGGAATCGTGGTTGCCTGCTGGAGAAACCAGTGACAAAAGTGCTTCCGATGTGGAAAGCCTGTCCCTAGTAAGCACTGCAGACACTGTAAGTGATAAGGGTAGTAATAGTTGTCGTGGAGAATGGTCCACACGGTCGTCTGACTCACTCTGTACTGGCGGGCCAACTGCCTGGTACTGACACGCGAGGTCGCCTACCACACTGTCAATCACAATTTCTTCCAAGTCTGGTGCCCGAACATTTTGGGTGCGTCCTTTATGGTTTCCTGATTCCTAAAACGTCCATGTCTGGGACAAACGGTGAAACGCTGTTGCTAAAGTTGAATGCTGTGGTTGTTGTCGGCGGGGTAGGTCTCCTGATACAATCTTGCTGCCCGCCGCCCGTTGCCTTTCCGTTTGTAATTACCATGTCGGCAAGCTATCGATTCAAATACAGATCCATTGTGTACAACGCTGTATCACATCCACAACAAAGCGAGTAAGCAGGAATGGACCGGACACAAGTTTACCAATGAGTATGGCAGGAGAGGGCGCTAGGGGACGACGTATGAGGAACAGTAACATCGTCTAGGAGGAAAGCATGCATACAGTAACTGTGGCTGCATGGTGCAGCGCGTATTTGACCGCATTCGCTGTAACTGAGTATGATTGAAATAAACGGTCTCTAGCATGGAAACTGTGGTGTCACCGCCAGACACCACACTTGCTAGGTGGTAGCCTTTAAATCGGCCGCGGTCCGGTAGTATACGTCGGACCCGCGTGTCGCCACTATCAGTGATTGCAGACCGAGCGCCGCCACACGGCAGGTCTAGAAAGACTTCCTAGCACTCGCCCCAGTTGTACAGCCGACTTTGCTAGCGATGGTTCACTGACAAAATACGCTCTCATTTGCCGAGACGATAGTTAGCCTAGCCTTCAGCTACGTCATTTGCCACGACCTAGCAAGGCGTCATGTTCAGTTACTATTGATATTGTAAACAATGTACAGACAAGAGCTACGTTCAACATTAATGGATTAAAGTTAAGTATTCTACCAGTTACCTCCTTTTTTCTAAGCTCTAATTACCTTGTCCTTTTCCAGACCTCACGCCAGCCTGCGTGAGCTTAAACGCGTGCCTTTCGGCTTCCTCTCAATATAGTGGGTTGGTCTCCTGCCAATCCACAACAGAAACCATGCGTTTCCGGACGTACGTTCATTAGACTTTTCTTGTTCCATATTCCCTTATCGATCAATCCCTAGAGTTTGTACACGGTGGGAAAAAATCGTCTTGTACACAAGTCCGACTTTTGCAGCTTTTGTCAGACTTTTTAGCGATGAAATAGGAAACGTACGTCTAAGATCCGATTCAGACTAATGTCGTCGTTCTTGTGAATTTACACTGAAGTGACGAAAGCCATGGGATACGTCCTAATGCTCTTTCGAACCACCTCCTGCCAGTTGCAGTGCAGCAACACGACGTGGCATAGAGACAAGAAGTCTCTGGAAGTCCCTGAAGAAATATTGAGCCATGCTGCCTTTACAGCCGTCCATAATTGCGAAAGTGTTGCAGGATTTTGTGCACGAACTGACCTCTCGGTTATGTCCCATAAATGTTCGATAGGATTCATGTCGTTCGATCTGGGTGGCCAAACAATTGGCTTGAATTGTCCAGAATGTTCTTCAAATCAATCGCGAACAATTGTGGTCCGGCCACAAGGCGTATTGTCATGGAAACATGAAATACGTGAATGGCTGCAAATGGTCACCAAGTAGCCGAACATAACCATTTCGAGCTAATGGTCGGTTCAGTTGGACCAGGGGACCCATTGCATTCCATGTAAACACAGCCCACCACCAGCTTGTACAGTCTCTTGTTAACAAATTTGGTCCATGGCTTCGTGGGATCTGTGCAACACCCGAACCCAAGCATCAACTCTTACCAACTGAAATCAGGGCTCATCTGAGAAGGCTACAGTTTTCCGGCCGCCTAGGGTACAACCGATATGGTCAAGAGCACAGGGCAGGCGCTGTCGTGCTGTTAGCAGAGACACTCTCGTCGGTCGGCTGCTGCCACAGCCCATTAATGCCGAATTTCACCGCACTGCCCTAACGGATCCGTTCGTTGTACGTCCCACATTGATTTCAGAGGTTATTTCGTGCAGTGTTGTAAATAAAAATGTCGTGTGACTAGGGCCTCCCGTCGGGTAGACCATTCGCCATTCTTTCGATTTGACGCCACTTCGGCGACTTCCGCGTCGATGAGGATGAAATGATGATTAGGACAACACAACACCCAGTCCCTGAGCGGAGAAAATCTCCGACCCAGCCAGGAATCGAACCCGGGCCGTTAGGAGTGACATAGTCGCGCTGACCACTCAGCTATCGGAAGCGGACTGCAGTGTTACTTGTCTGTTAGCACTAACAACTCAACGCTGCTCTCGATCGTTACTGGAGACCTCGGCCTCTGCGGTGTCGATGGTGAGACGTATTGCCTGAATTTTGTTATTCTCGGTACACTCTTGACACTATGAACCTCTGAATACTGCATTCCCTAACGATTTCTGAAATGGAATGACCCATGCATATAGCTCCAACTACCATTCCCATCGTGCAGCCATATTGATGTTGGAAACCTTTTCAGACGAAAGAGTACAAATGACAGCTTCTCCAAAGCACTCCCCTTTTATGCCTTTTGTACGTGATAATACCGCCATCTGTATATGTGCATATCGCTATCCCATGACTTTTATCACCTCAGTGTAAAATTATCCTGCAAAGACTTCCACGAAATCAGCTCCAGGAAAAATAAACTTCTTGATATAGTGGGTTCAGATGAGAAACTCAACTACAGATTATTGTTATTTCTTTATAAGTGAAAGCCGGCCGGTGTGGCCGTGCGCTTCTAGGCGCTTCAGTCCGGAACCGCGTTGCTGCTACGGTCGCAGGTTCGAATCCTGCTTCGGGCATGGATGTATGTGATGTCCTTAGGTTAGTTAGGTTTAAGTAGTTCTAAGCTCTAGGGGACTGATGACCACAAATGTTAAGTCCCACAGTGCTCAGAGCCATTTGAACCATTTTTATAAGTGGAATGACCAAAGTGTTATGGCGTAACCACAAGCGCCGGAACGAAGATGAAGAAAGGAAGACCAGAGAAGGCTGTGGAACGACCTCGGCCAGTGGTGCGCTGATTAGGACAGCACCAGGACAGGATCGGCCTCTACAATAGTATAATGTAACAGCCGCTCTTGCCAGCCTCGGCCGGACATTAGTGGAAAGTTTTCGCGGAGTATTAGCACGGCCTAGCAGAGAGAGCTACGAGAACAGTTAGTAGTGATACACAGAGAGACTTGCCTCAACATTGCATATATTACAGGACTCTGATTTACATTGCCTGTCGCTCATCGCTTGCGACACTTGTTCTAAATCCAAAGTTAAGTATTTTCAAATCTGTTTTATTGAAATAAAACTATTAATGGTATTTATTTGACTTGTTGTACAGCTCAAAATGGCTCTGAGCACTATGGGACTTAACATCTGTGGTCATCAGTCCCCTAGAACTTAGAACTACTTAAACCTAACTAACCTAAAGACATCACACGCATCCATGCCCGAGGCAGGATTCGAACCTGCGACCGTAGCAGTCGCGCGGCTCCGGACTGAGCGCCTAGAACCGCTAGACCACCGCGGCCGGCTGTTGTATAGCATTCCGAGAACGCAGCATCCTATATGCACCCTGTACGAGACGAGTGGGGAGAACCCAACACAAAGTTATCGAATATATTTTTGTTTTCCGTCCCAAAACAATAGATAATTGTATATTTAGTTTAATGAAGAACTTTTAGTATATTTTGAGGTAAGATTATTTTAAGATTGCTGAGCAAATTAGAAGAGACAGCTCTTAGCTGCTATCGTAATTGCCAAATTATAAGGTTGTTCAATGACTATAGTTTACTTTGAATACGTTTAAGAAGATCGTTCAGGCAAAAAGAGACTGTAACTGATTATTAACAAACGATTGAAGACACCAGACTGACTCAACTTCTACTTTTAAAAAAGAGCATGGTCCGGCCTTTACGGCAGACTTACCGGCCAACCATGAAACGGAGTCCGCTACGTGTGGCTGGCCACGGTGCAGTGGGTTTGTTTTCTAGAGCTAACATGTTGTGTGGCGGTGTGTACCACCGTTGCTGTTGAAATCGTGTAAATACTGTGTGCCGACACGTGGTAAGACGGTCCAACTGTCTCTGTGGACAAGTGAGGGGAGACTCAAAGCAACGCCTGAATAACAGCCGAGCTCAGCACGTTGAAGGTGTGGCGGTGGAACTTTAAGTTCCGTGCCACCCTCGGACGGTGGAAAGACAGAGGAGACGTGCAGTAATGCGCCAACTCTATGGCCAAGGAGAAAAGTGGCTGGACGAGAACAGGCCACTGCTAGTGAGTGTACGAAGCGGACAGGAAAGCGTGGTCGTATTGGGCCTATCGTCAGTCATAGCCCGAATCAGAGTCCTCCAGGATGGTGAGCGGAACGGGGTGTCGGCGTCAGCACCGTGGATCTGTGGTGCCGATGGTTTGTAGTCCTGCGACCGTCTCATTGAGAGCTTCCACTTTATAGTTGACGAGCCTTACGGCGAATGGTCGTCTTGAGAAGGGCCGTGTTAGTCTCATGCACAGTGACAATCCTGGTGAGCGGAGAGGCTTGTAGACTCCACCGGAGAACCTTATTCTGTAGGAACTGGAGTGTCAGCATCCGGGATTTACTAATCGTGGCCCACGCAGAGGAACCATACGTTACGGTAGGACAACAATCCTTCGTCAACTTTAGCTCATTGTGGATGATATAAATTGCTTTAAGGCGGAGGAAACGATCTTTATCAAATCTCACCCCGAGCTATGTAAAAGTTTGAGCCCAGTGCAGTCCTCTCAATGGAGATATCAAGGCATCAGCTTCATTGACATCTGAATGCGTCCCTTAGCATTTCCTATAAGTCCTACTGAGAAGACAAAGTACCTGCGAGTTTCTTATCATTCCCTTAGCATTTCCTATAAGTGCTACTGAGAAGACAAGACACCTGCGAGTTTCTTAACATTTCCAACAAACAGGTCACGCAAATGCAAGTGCGCTTATTTTATCTCACAGACCATGTAATCATGATGACGAATTCTAAACATGAGAAACTTCATGTGTCAGAAACTTCATGTGTCTGTTATTCTAGCGTGTAAAATGTGGTGTGCAGGAATTACTGACGTCATTTTAAATAAGGATGAATTCTGATCATTTGCAAGTGCGTTCTTTATATAAAAAAGGCGTATGTAAATGATCAGAGTGAAGCCATATCTACAAAATAATTTGTGATGTGAATGTAAAATGATTCCTTCCGCATCATTACGATTTACTGTACAAATGATCCATGGAATATAAGAAACGAAGTAACAACACCAAATCAACGTGCTTCTGAAATCCTTGAGTTTATGTTACGATTGCATGTTTTGCTTTCAGTTGGAGAGTTCGTAGACTGAAGCATTAGAAAAAGTCTAAATCGTCTGGACATATGGTTGTTGCTCAGACAAATTCGATTCGTTGGCTAAGCCGAATGTGTTGGGAATTCAAATTTGTGAAGCATAAAACGAAATAGTTTCGACGGTATATGTGTCTGCAACATACAAGGACTGGCTGGCAGCTAATGGAGAAGTACCAGGTATTTCCAAATCAAAAACTTCTTAGCACAATCTGCCACGAATTTTCGAAAATTTCTTAGTGGTTGCACGTTTCTGTTAGAGATCTCAGTGTTCTTTTATTCATTCTCGTTAAGGGGAACGACAGGGTAACGGTCGAAAAAACTCGAAAAATTTTTATTACAGAATTCGAATATGTATATATTGAAGAATTATTCCTCAAAATATTATGCGCGAGCTCCAAAAAGTAACGAATCTGTGGGCGTTTGAAGCCGAGCGTGCATGGCACGTCTCTGCGTTAGAGAACCGATTATGTGCTCGGGCTCCCTATTTATACTGATTTGAGTAAACCTGATTTGCTGGGGCGTCGCTGGAGCGCTTTTACTCAAAATGTGAACGAAAGTTTCAGTAGTCTCATTTGGAGATAACGCGCCAAAAATAACATCCAGCCGAAGCGAAATTGTCAACATTGCTTCGAATTTGGCCGCATGTCTACTCAGTGTAGGCCCGACTGCATTAATGCACGTGGCAAATGCCCATTAAATAAAAATCGGCGACGAAATGCGCCGTGTGTGTGAAGATAGAGACGCCAGCGGCGACGCACTCAGCGGCGAAAAGGGCTTCAAGGACGAAAATGGGGGCTTATCAGGTCAAAATAGCAGAAAGCGGCCATCCACAAGCCGGGGAGATAGTTATTATGGACAAGGCATCGAAAATATCCCGTAAGTTTCAAGCCTTGTCCCTTTTTTTATACGATAAATAGTAGTCAAACTACTTCTTAAAACCATGTTTTTCGGCATGTTTGTCGTCGCCTACGCTATACTTTTCATACTGTTTTAATGATTTTGGTTATCCTTGAAGTAAACTGAATTCTCTTCAGTTCAACTTCACCGATTTTTTTATGTTGATATTTAGTATTTTTTCGGCCATGAAAGAGGGGTCCAAAAATCGACATTGTTTTCAAATATGCCTAATTTTGCCATTTTTGTGCAGATCCCTATGATGAACTAAAATTATATCTGTAAGGATCAGGGCGATACGTTAATTTCACGTTTCAATAACCACAACCGGAATTACACCGACAGCCGTTGATCTACCTCCTTTCAGAGCTGCCTCGGGAAAACCCCAATCACACAGTGAAGATGTTAATATTTTTCAATAAAAAATACAAATAACAACTTCAATGTTTGCTTGATTTATTGCAAAAACACCATTTGTTTACTACATTCCAGTATGGAGGAAAAATTTGATCAATACTTTCGTTTGTCACCCTGTCGTTCTCCCTTAAGGGAGTCTATTTTTTAATCAAAGGTACTCGTTAAAAAAACCAGCACAGCTTTGGCACATCAATGGTCCCAGAAACGCGCATCTTCTTCAACATGTATTCATTGGAAGTACGAAAGAAAGCTTTTTATTTTGTTGAGGTTTCCATTTATTGTTTCCAGATTGTCCGTCCTTATGAGGAACTGTCGACAGTTACTTAGTAAGTAATTTTTTTTTTATTTTAGAGTGTGACCGCTTCCTCCTCTATTCCGGCGTGCTGAAATGCTGTCTGGATGTTTCCAGAGGTAGAAGTGGATGGCTGTAGCGGTTATTGTGGATATGAAGTCGCCTGCAACATATTCCACCTGCCCATCACCACATGATTAATTGCATGCGTTGTGCCCCTTGCTCACCCCCACCCCAATCGAAGCAAGGCTGTTAAAAAGAATTGCAGGAACACGCAAACTTTGAAGCCATGTTCACAAAAACACTACAGAGACGCCATATAGCTGTAGCGATGCCAGCGCTCCAAGCGGTTGCATTTCACATTGCAGTGAACAGAAGACGAACGACTTTTATGATAAAATCTACGGTGAGGCTACACATTTGATCATATTTCTTTGTCGAAGATTTGGCAAAGATCCCTATTGCACTGTCATACATGTAGGGTGTATGAGATACAGTCTTTTTCTCTGTAACTTATCAAATGTAAATGAAGCTTGATAGTTTGATAGGTAAAAGTAAGAAACGTTACTCTTTCTGCGGTGTTGTGGACATAGTTGATGTAGTTATTTTGCTGTGGGTTACGGCAACAAGCTATAATTTTTCAAACGATCCGTTATTTTTTATATCATGTAGCTGATGTGTTTAAATCTAGTATATAAAAATCATTTTAAATCACATTTTTATCAATTTTGATTACAGAACTACACTCATGCTCATAAATTAAGGATAAAGCTGATACATGGTGAAACAAGGCTCTGGTGGGCGGTTTGCAGGTTTAAATCACCTCGGGGTATGACCGTGCGGTGCATCTGACCAGCGGTCGTCGCACGGTGGCGCTGGCAGCAGTCCACATACGCAGAGGTGTGTTGGTGCATGTCAGAGTACGGTGCGGCGAGTAAGTGTGCAGACGTTTTCAGACGTGCTAATGGTGACTGTGTGTTGAAAATGGCTCAAACAACACATATTGATGACGTTATGAGGGGTAGAATATTAGGGTGACTGGAGGCTTGTCATATACAGCAGGTCGTAGCACGGGCCCTGCATGTGCCACAAAGTGTGATCTCAAGATTTTGGCAACGATTCCAGCAGACAGGAAACGTGTCCAGGCGCTATAGTACGGACGTCCACAATGTACAACACCACAAGAAGACCGATATCTCACCATCAGTGCCCACAGACGGCCACGGAGTACTGTAGGTAGCCTTGCTCGGGACCTTACCGCAGCCACTGGAACAGTTGTCTCCAGACACACAGTCTACAGGCGACTGAACAGACATGGTTTATTCGCCCAGAGAACCAAGGTGCATTCCACTGACCCCTGGTCACAGGAGAGCCCGTAAAACCTGGTGTCAAGAACACAGTACGTGGTCATTGGAACAGTGGTCCCAGGTTATGTTCACGGGCGAGTCCAGGTATAGTCTGAACAGTGATTCTCGCTGGGTTTTCATCTGGCATGAACCAGGAACCAGATACCAACCCCTTAATGTCCTTGAAAGGGACCTGTATGGAGGTCGTGGTTTGATGGTGTGGGGTGGGATTATGATAGGTGCACGTACACCCCTGCATGTCTTTGACAGAGGAACTTTACAAGTCTCGTGTATCGGGACGTCATTTTGCACTGATTTTTCAGGGGTGCAGTGGGCTGGCTCTGAGCACTATGGGACTTAACTGCTGAGGTCATAAGTCCCCTAGAACTTAGAACTAGTTAAACCTAACTAACCTAAGGACATCACAAACATCCATGCCCGAGGCAGGATTCGAACCTGCGACCGTAGCGGTCCTGCGGATCCACACTGCAGCGCCTTTAACCGCACGGCCACTTCGGCCGGCGGTGCAGTGGGTCCCACCTTTCTCCTGATGGATGATAACGTACGGCCGCACCGAGCTGCCATCATGGAGGAGTACCTTGAAACAGAAGATTTCAGGCGAATGGAGTGGCCTGCCTATTCTCCGGACCTAAGCCCCATCGAGCACGTCTGGGGTGCTCTCGGTCGACGTATAGCTGCACGTCTTCAAACCCCAACGGCACTTCAGAAGCTCCGACAGGCAATGATTCAAGGAAGGGAGGCTGTACCCCAGCAGCTGTTCGACAAGCTGATCCAGAGTATGCCAACCCGTTGTGCGGCCTGTGTACGTGTGCATGGTTGTCATACCCCATATTGATGTCGGCGTACATGCACAGGAAAGAATGGCGTTTTGTAGCACATGTGTTTCGGGACGGTATCTAAACTTATCACCAATACCGTGGACTTACAGATCTGTGTCGTGTGTGTGTTCCCTGTATGTCTATGCTATAAGCGCCAGTTTTGTGTAGCGCCACGTTGTGTGGTGCCACATTCTGCAATTATCCTTAATTTATGAGCATGAGTGTATAAATGTTCAGCACTGGATGCAACATGCTACACATAATTGGCTCCGTTCATTTGGATGTTGTGTTGTCGGGATGTTTATAAGAGTGAGGTGTTCAGATGAGTGCCCATTTTCCTCGATGCATAATTCAATGCGTCTTCTAAGCGACGTGCGGCCGATACGTAAAGTTGCCGCTGCCACTGAGCAGCAAATTTCCTCAATCACGCATTAGAAGGCGGATTGAGTCACCATTCATCGATCTTTACGCTATGATTCCAGTGACTAAAATCCTTAAGATTGTGTACTAACAAGTATCAGAAATGCTCACAGTCCACATATGATATACAACATAAGCTACATGTTGTTGATCAAAAATGATGCGACAACTCAGCTAGCAGACGCTCAAGAAGCACGGCTGTTATCTCACGTAAAAGTACTGTGTTCGCAGAACTCCAAGAATTCGTTTTCAAGTGGTATATCCCAGCAAGCGGCAACTCGAAAAAGAATCACAGAAGGCAAACATAATGCTACACTCTGTGAACTTGAAGGATGGCGTCGAAGTGTCACTGACACCTCTCGAAGCCCAGCAAGAAACTCCAAAATAATATTAAACGATGTAACGATTAGAAGAAGCGTAGTGACGAGATATCTAGCGGTATTGTGATTACGTAGGCTTTCCCGACGTAATAATTCTTGAAAGTCGTGGGTGATACCTTTCTCGTCTGGCCGCATGGACGTGATGCTCTTAATAAATTTTTGGACCACTTCAAGTATCTTTATCCCCGTATCAAATTTACTATGGAGGTTGAAAATGATGGGATGCTTCCATTTTTAGACGTTATGGTTTATAAAAAACTAGATGGTACTTTGGGACACAGTGTTCACCGAAAGCCGACGCACACAGATTGGTATCTGCATCCTAAGGGTTGTCATCCACCACACCAACGCAGTGGCGTCCTTAGGACTTTGGTACGGAGAGCATATGCCATTTCCGACGCGGACAGCTTAACCCAAGAACTTGCGCATTTGATGGCTATTTTTAGGGAAAATGGATACTCCGAGAAGCAGATTCGTCGGGCTATAAAGTCTGGACCATCTCCGGAAGTGTATGAAGAGGAACATAGATCGGTGGCCTTTCTTCCTTATGCTGAAAGCTTATCGTTTAACATTGGACGAATTTTAAGGAATTTCAACATTAAGAGTGTGTTCCGTCCACCTTCTAAGATTAGGGAGCTGATTTGGGGCTTAGGAAACCCGGTGTGTACAAAATTCCGTGTCAATGTGGGAAAGCTTATGTTGGCCGTTCGACTCGCACAGTGCATGACAGATGTGTGGAACATCGCCGTCATACGGGGCTACAACAGCCGGAAAAATCGGCAGTAGCAGAACACTGCTTAAATGAGGGACACAGTATGAAATTTGATGAAACTGTGGTAGTTGCCAACATTTCAGGTTTTTGGAACAGTGTCTATAAAGAGGCGATTGAAACTGGGTTGGCTGATAGTTTAATCAACAGAAACAATGGGTTTCCTCTTAGCAAGACGTGGATTCTTGTATTATGTCGCATCAAAATTGAACGTTCTTCGGTGCGGCCCTGAGTGCGATATATCGTTGCCAGCAGTGTTCCACTAAGGTCGGCGCCACCTCCCTGTCTTGGAGGGCAGCACCCGTGATGGGCGGCGCATGCCCCATGCACTGAACGGTGGCCTATATAGGACGTCGATTTGCAGCCTGGCGTCAGTTCTCAGCGGGACTCATCAGCAGAAGCAGCATTTTCCTGAAGATGGCGACGAGTTGGATCGCCGAAATATCGAGTGAAGTTGATTTCAGGATCCGGCAGCAAACCCGAAGAGACTTTCAAGATCTAGCGGTATTTCTGGATGAACGTCGTAATCTTATACATAATTTAGGCCGGCCGCTGTGGCCGAGCGGCTCTAGGCGCTTCAGTCCGGAACCGCGCTGCTGCTACGGTCGCAGTTTCGAATTCTGCCTCGGGGATGGATGTGATAGGTTTAAGTAGTTCTAAGTCTAGGGGACTGATGACCTCAGATGTTATGCCCCATAGTGCCTAGAGCCATTTGAACATTAGTGGAGGTATAAACGTGATGCACCAGTGCAAATAGGTAATTCCGACTGCCCTTGAAAATAGCGAGACCTACCTCGAATGTCGGATGTAGGATGTGCTGCGAGCGTTTGGGCCGGGACATTACTGCGTGTCAAGCCAGCTATATTACAAGAGTGCAGTGAGATATGCTACTGAGATTAACGGGCACCTGCCGTACGACTCTGAATGCATTGTTGGCTGTTCTACGAATATGCCCATTGGATTTGGAAATCGGGAAAAGAGGACCTATGTATTGGTTAAGGCAGCATTGAATGAGGGTCGCGCGAACTTATTGAAAAGAAAAAACAATTCAAAAAATGGTTAATTTACTGAAAGGAAGGCAAAGCAAAGCAGAATCCTTTTTAAGATAATACAAAATTAAAATTCACATGTAGTCTGATACAATGCTCTTATAGGCAGCACTGTCGCAGTATTGTACAATTCTTTTAATAATTAAGTTTTCAATAATAAATGAAAAGATAACTTTAGTAATTATTAATGACTCCCTTGGCCCAAGATTTCAGAGAAAAGTCGTTTAATATTATAAATAGATACTCCGAGTTCTTTTTCTATGTTTAGCTGAGATCCGTGTTCTGTTTTCAAGGCAGCCATCGCACAAAATCCTGTTCCGGAAAGGTAGGATGTTGAAAATGTCGATAGTATTCTGTCGGCACAAAAAACTCATCATCCACCCCTACCCTACATTCAGGATACGATTTATTATATACTATCTTTTGATTTCGACACATGTCACAAAGTCTACGACGATTTCTTCTTCTGCAGTTGAGAGACCATCGGGAGTATTTTCGTGCGCTACCTGTAAGGCAAAGAGGAATAGATGACCGTCGGTTCTGGCGTTGTGGATGTACCGGGTCGGTGTTGCGAAATAGCCATAAATTTACTAATTCTCGAAAATTTTTAAGGTTTGTAACTTTGCAAATTGTGCGTCCGAATACTCAGAAACAGCCGGCCGTTGTGGCCGAGCGGTTCTAGGCGTTTCAGTCTGGAACCGCGCGACCGCTACGGTCGCAGGTTCGAATCCTGCCTCGGGCATGGATGTGTGTGACGTCCTTAGGTTAGTTAGGTTTAAGTAGTTCTAAGTCTAGGGCACTGATGACCTCAGATGTTAAGTCCCATAGTGCCCAGAGCCATTTGAACCATACTCAGAAACATTGTATTGTTAGCGTCTGAAGAAGAGAGGGAGGGGATGAAAATTATGATTGAAAACTGGGTAGCGAATGCTGAAACTGTGAGAAACACGCGGTTGAAGAAAGGCGCGCAAACAGAAGCACGGAGTGTACTTGGAACTGAGGAGATTGCGAAAAATACAAGATCGCATTTCACAACTGTAGGAAAATGAATGGAACATTGTAGGCACAGACAGGATAATATAGCTATTTGTCCCTAAAATCTGGGAGAGACAAAATGCGATTTCGACACATATCGAGCGGAACGGTGCGTTAGCTGACAGGTCGTGGCTGTGTACGAGCTGGAAAGGCGAATGAATGACAGCTGCGTCAGCGGCAGTGTGGGGACTCCAGTGCAGACATTGTGGGAACAGGCGCTCTACGAAGATGTAGCAGGTGGTGATGGTTGTCAGGTATTAAGCACACTGGGTCCAAAAGAGCGAACGAGCCTACTCGTCGAATCTTGGACGATACTGCAGCCGGACTGCCCAGGAAGGCCAAGGAGGACTTCTCGAGGCATTCGGCCGTAGAACCTCTTCGCTCTGTGGAAACTGTACTGGCGTGCTGCGTTTCGCGAAGCTATCCATCAGATAACGGCTGTTGACCGTGGTGCTTTGAGGACGGCTTCGGTAGCGAAACAAGGGTGTACAGGTTGCGCAGTAATGAAAGAACAAAAAGATAAGTGTACCTATTTTTTTATAAAAGCAGTAGTGCCAACATGAGTACTAGAAGTTGGGTAACTCGGTAAGGGTGATACAATTTTGAAGTGGTACAGTCTTTTTGTACCTCTTTTTGTTTCTGTGTTGTGTGTCATTCGTATTTTTTCCATGCTGTATTTGTGTCAGGTAGAAGTAATTTTAATATGTTGTTGTTGTTGTTGTTGTGGTCTTCAGTCCTGGGACTGGTTTGATGCAGCTCTCCATGCTACTCTGTCCTGTGCAAGATTCTTCATCTCTCAGTACCTACTGCAACCTAAATCCTTCTGAATCTGCTTAGTGTATTCATCTCTTGGTCTCCCTCTGAGATTTTTACCCTCCACGCTGCCCTCCAATGCTAAATTTGTGTCCTACCAACCGATCCCTTCTTCTTGTCAAGATGTGCCACAAACTCCTCTTCTCCCCAATTCTATTCAATACCTCCTCATTAGTTATGTGATCTACCTATCTAATCTCCAGCATTCTTCTGTAGCGTCACATTTCGAAAGCTTCCATTCTCTTCTTGCCCAAACTACACTCCTGGAAATGGAAAAAAGAACACATTGACACCGGTGTGTCAGACCCACCATACTTGCTCCGGACACTGCGAGAGGGCTGTACAAGCAATGATCACACGCACTGCACAGCGGACACACCAGGAACCGCGGTGTTGGCCGTCGAATGGCGCTAGCTGCGCAGCATTTGTGCACCGCCGCCGTCAGTGTCAGCCAGTTTGCCGTGGCATACGGAGCTCCATCGCAGTCTTTAACACTGGTAGCATACCGCGACAGCGTGGACGTGAACCGTATGTGCAGTTGACGGACTTTGAGCGAGGGCGTATATTGGGCATGCGGGAGGCCGGGTGGACGTACCGCCGAATTGCTCAACAGGTGGGGCGTGAGGTCTCCACAGTACATCGATCTTGTCGCCAGTGGTCGGCGGAAGGTGCACGTGCCCGTCGACCTGGGACCGGACCGCAGCGACGCACGGATGCACGCCAAGACCGTAGGATCCTACGCAGTGCCGTAGGGGACCGCACCGCCACTTCCCAGCAAATTAGGGACACTGTTGCTCCTGGGGTATCGGCGAGGACCATTCGCAACCGTCTCCATGAAGCTGGGCTACGGTCCCGCACACCGTTAGGCCGTCTTCCGCTCACACCCCAACATCGTGCAGCCCGCCTCCAGTGGTGTCGCGACAGGCGTGAATGGAGGGACGAATGGAGACGTGCCGTCTTCAGCGATGAGAGTCGCTTCTGCCTTGGTGCCAATGATGGTCGTATGCGTGTTTGGCGCCGTGCAGGTGAGCGCCACAATCAGGACTGCATACGACCGAGGCACACAGGGCCAACACCCGGCATCATGGTGTGGGGAGCGATCTCCTACACTGGCCGTACACCACTGGTGATCGTCGAGGGGACACTGAATAGTGCACGGTACATCCAAACCGTCATCGAACCCATTGTTCTACCATTCCTAGACCGGCAAGGGAACTTGCTGTTCCAACAGGACAATGCACGTCCGCATGTATCCCGTGCCACCCAACGTGCTCTAGAAGGTGTAAGTCAACTACCCTGGCCAGCAAGATCTCCGGATCTGTCCCCCATTGAGCATGTTTGGGACTGGATGAAGCGTCGTCTCAAGCGGGCTGCACGTCCAGCACGAACGCTGGTCCAACTGAGGCGCCAGGTGGAAATGGCATGGCAAGCCGTTCCACAGGACTACATCCAGCATCTCTACGATCGTCTCCATGGGAGAATAGCAGCCTGCATTGCTGCGAAAGGTGGAAATACACTGTACTAGTGCCGACATTGTGCATGCTCTGTTGCCTGTGTCTATGTGCTTGTGGTTCTGTCAGTGTGATCATGTGATGTATCTGACCCCAGGAATGTGTCAATAAAGTTTCCCCTTCCTGGGACAATGAATTCACGGTGTTGTTATTTCAATTTCCAGGAGTGTATTTATCGTCCATGTTTCACTTCCATACATGGCTACCCTCCACACAAATACTTTCAGAAAAGACTTCCTGACACTTAAATCTATACTCGATGTTATCAAATTTCTCTTCTTCAGAAACGCTCTCCTTGCCATTGCCGGTCTACATTTTATATCCTCTCTACTTCGGCCATCAAAAATTATTTTGCTCCCCAAATAGCAAAACACATTTACTACTTTAAGTGTCTCATTTCCTAATCTAATACCCTCAGCATCACCCGACTTAACTCGACTACATTCCATTATCCTCATTTTGCTTTTGTTGATGTTCATCTTATATCCTCCTTTCAAGACACTGTCCATTCCGTTCAACTGCTCTTCCAAGTCCTTTGCTGTCTCTGACAGAATTACAATGTCATCGGCGAACCTCAAAGTTTTTATTTCTTCTCCATGGATTTTAATACCTACTCCAAATTTTTCTTTTGTTTCCTTTACTGCTTGCTCAATATAGAGATTGAATAACATCGGGGAGAGGCTACAACCCTGTCTTACTCCCTTCCCAACCACTGTTTCCCTTTCATGTCCCTCGACTCTTATAACTGCCATCTGGTTTCTGTACAAATTGTAAATAGCCTTCCGCTCCCTGTATTTTACCTGTGCCATCTTCAGAATTTGAAAGAGAGTATTCCAGTCAACATTGTCAAAAGCTTTCTATACGTCCACAAATGCCAGAAACGTAGGTTTGCCTTTCTATAGTCTTATCTTCTAAGATAAGTCGTAGCGTCAGTATTGCGTCACGTGTTCCAACATTTCTACGGAATCCAAACTGATCTTCCCCGAGGTCGGTTTCTACCAGTTTTTACATTTGTCTGTAAAGAAATCGTGTTAATATTTTGCAGCCGTGGCTTATTAAACTGATAGTTCGGTAATTTTCACATCTGTCAACACCTGCTTTCTTTGGGATTGGAATTATCATATTCTTCTTGAAGTCTGAGGGTATTTCGCCTGTCTCGTACATCTTGCTCACTAGATGGTAGAGTTTTGTCAGGGCTGGCTGTCCCAAGGCTGTCAGTAGTTCTAATGGAATGTTGTCTATCCCCGGGGCCTTGTTTTGACATAGATCTTTCAGTGCTCTGTCAAACTCTTCACGCAGCATCATATCTCCTATTTCATCTTCATCTACATCCTCTTTCATTTCCGAAATATTGTCCTCAAGTACATCGCCCTTGTATAGACCCTCTAGGTACTCCTTCCACCTTTCTGCTTTCCCTTCTTTGCTTAGATCTGGGTTTCCATCTCAGCTTTTGATGTTTATGCAAGTGGTTCTCTTTTCTCGAAATGTGTCTTTAATTTTCCTGTAAGCAGTATCTATCTTACCCCTAGTGATATGCCCCTCCACATCCTTACATTTGTCCTCTAGCCATCCCTACTTAGCCATTTTGCACTTCCTGTCGATCTCATTTTTGAGACGTTTGTATTCCATTCTGCTTGCTTCGTTTACTGCATTTTTGTATTTTCTCCTTTTATCAATTAAATCCAATGTTTCTTCTGTTACCCAAGGATTTCTACTAGCCCTCGTCTTTTTACCTTTTTGATCCTCTGCTGCCTTCACTACTTCATCCCTCAAAGCTACCCATTCTTCCTCTAAAATTTTAATATACACTTTTATTATACACAAAAATGTATTAATGGTAAATTCTAACTCCCCTGTTAACGAGTTGTACAGGTTAAAAGCTACAGTTTTCAGTTGTTTGCGTGATACACTGTCCACGAGGATGATGTTGCGGCCGGATCTTTACTTTCCCGCCATATAAAGGTGCATACGCACAGGCCGACCTACCTGCAGCCAGCAGCCACTCGGACACGGTTAGTGAGCAGCAGGTAGAACCAGCAAACCACAGCAAGCTGAGAAGAAGACAGAAAGGGAAACTGTGCACAAGAAAGTTCAAGGAAAACCGACGTCTCGAACGAAGACTGAAAGAGCTGATACAAACAGCATTTCCTTCATTTACACGCTCGTATTTACCAAATAAGTGTTCACGATCATACGTCTTGGTGAAATAATGATAATTGTGAGAGCACACTTCGATTTCATATTCCATAAATCATTATGTCACCAGAGATGTGACAGTTAGTTACTACTTTCTGTCGGATGTATTCCAAGCTCTGGCTTCTCCTAGAGCTTTTATCCTCTAAACTCTCTCAAGCACCATGGAATTTATTCCCCGATGTCTTTAACACATGTCCTATCATCCTGTCTTGTGATTGTTTTCCGTACGTTCCTTCCTTCTCCGATTCTGAGGACATCCTCCTCATTGCGCACCTTATCTCCTTCTTGTTCTTTTACGGCGCTACAGCCCACGATGAGTCCAGCCTTGTCGACCAGCTGTCTCCTCCGATCACCTCTCGACTTTGCCAACCTTCTCCAGTTCCGTACCCCTCACCTTCTCAGATCGGTCTCTGCATCACCCAGCCATCATAATCCTAATGTCGACATTGAGCGGCTACCCTCTGGCTTTGCAAATCCTTCTTTGGCAGTCGCTGCCCTTTCATTCTCTGCACATGCCACAACAACTTCGTATCTTTAAATCCATGGCGATCGTTGTACTTTTATAGAGTTCATATAATTCAGAATTGGTTCTAGTACTCCAAGCAACATTTTCACATACTGCCCCTTATATCTTGCACATAACTTTGTGTTCCCGTGCATCCAAGGCATTCCTGACCTGTTGTGTTATTGCCCACATTTCGCACCCATACGGAGTAACTGGTTTTATTATCTCTTTCACACAGTCATCTTCAACTGTCTCGAAATGTTGTAGGATCACAACATGTGAAGGAAACTGTAATAACATCTATTACCTGCAACTCTTCTGTCTTTATCTCTGTCAGTTACCTTCCGTGACCATACCTCCCAAAGACTTTAACTGATTTAATTATTCAAACTCTTAAAACAGGACACCACCTTTCCACCTTGTTTTGTTTCTAGTGTTGATCATATATTTAGTTTTTTCTTTACTTATGACCTAGCCAAGTGCATCCGCTTCGCGTTCCAAAACTACATACTTTCCCAAGCACGGCTATATCGTCTGCAAATCCTGTTTTCTGAATAATATCATCAATTTTGCTTCGCAGTTTTCGCATGACAGTCTCCACAGACAAGTTAAATAACGTCTGAGATAAAGAATCTCCTTTAAAGATCGGAAGCTTATTGGAATATTTTCCATTAGTTTCTGTTTTGCAGTAAGTGTTTCTTAGGGTCATTTTCGCGAGTCTTATTAGCTTTGGTGGTATCCCCAGCTCCCCCAACACCTTAAAAAGAGCGTTTTTGTTGACATTGTCGTAAGCTGCTTTAAAATCCACATACAGTTGATGCATCGTTACATTGAACTTTTCACACTTTTCCATTATTATCTAAGGGCGAACATCTGAGCTGTTTTTGCTCTCTACTTCCTGAACCCGCACTGGTACTTCTGCATTTGATCGTAATTCGTTGTTCAGTATTCTAGTAATCATTTTGTAGGCCACATCCACTAGTGCTATTCCTCTATGAATATCGCAGTGGATGTGTTCCAGTTGTGTCGCATTGTTTAATTTCTCCATATTTTTCGAAAGTGTTCGTGTTTTCTTTAATATTCCTATACCCCGTATTTGAAATTTTCACTTAGTATCTTATCTTCTTCCATTTTGTCATCCCTCACCTCAACAGCTACAATCAGTTCTTCCAATGGTTGTTCCTCTTCAGCATCATTGCTATCAGCATGTTGTTGTTCCAGCTGTTCCTCTTCAAATTCCTAGATTTCCTCAAATTTCAATAGTTCTAAAATATTATTCCGTATCCCATCATTTATTTTTCGACATATTCTCAATGGTTGTGGCCCCATACCTTGCAGATACTGTATGTGTCGAAGATCTTCGACACCGTCAGCTGCTATGAAGATCTTTATTACCAGTTTTGATTGTCACTAATCGCCGTTGAGCACAAGCCTGAAAGTTTCCAGTGATTGGATGATGTATCCCGTTATGTTAATAATACTGAGTCATGTTTAAATTCTCTCTATTGAGTTCTGTAATCCAGATCAAGTTTTTGACGTTAATTTGAGCAGGGTGGAACGACTTGTAAGCGCATGTACCCACGCAGATACTGTGACTGATAAATTCGCCTTGTGTCTGATGATAATTAGTAACAGTAATTAATGTTTTCATAGTGTCTGACGGTTGTATGTACATGATTTTCGACGAATTTTCATATTCACGAAATCTCATTTTGAAGGTCCTTGTTTTGTTTTGCCCACGTGTGTACATGCGAAACACTTCCAGCTAAATACAGCATATGCAAATTAATTACTGTCCAGTTACACTAGCAAATGTAGCCTGAATGTGTAGCAGTGGAGCACACAAATAGACTGCGCGAGTGTTGCATATGGAGGAGATCTGAATGAGTCATTGGGCGACGAACCTTAACCTGCGCCACGACGAGAAAGGTGAGAGAGCGAAAGTTATTGTGTACCGCGCTCACGCAAGTGCGTGCGTGGCGACAAGGCGGCCGGCCGACGTCGTGCATCTCTATTGGCTGACTCACGCCGAAAGCACTTCTTCGGCGTCCTCCCACGGGTTCCAACATGCAGTTGCCAAAACTCGCCGGGAATTATAATGCCTTTCTAAGCCGTGACGGGACTTCTTGTCGTTTCTCGTGACTTTCGTAAGAATTGATCTGAAATATTTTGATATGGCGTGGCGTGTTGGTTTTGTATTTAGATAATCACTATCGCATACACTAAAGAGCCGAAACATTACGTGTGCCTGTTTAATGGCGTGTCGGTCCACCTTTGGAACGCTGTACATCAGCGAACTGCTTGGTATGGCTTCGACAAGTCCTTGGAAGGCTTCCAGATGTATGTGGTGCCAGATGTCTACGCACAGGCCACATAATTTCTGTAATTCCTTCGGGCTCAGACCAGGCGAATTTGTAGGGCCAGCTCAACAACGTGATTCATACTCGTTAAACCACTGGAGCACGATTCTGACCTTTTGACCTGGAATTTGTCCTGCCGGAAGGTACCATTACCGTCGGGGAAGATACCGGACATGGAGAAATGCAAGTGGCCCATGGTATTGTCACATAGTCTACAGCTGTCACGGTGCCTTCGATGACAACCACAGATACGATGGAAGTCCATGTGAATGTTGTTGTCACCAGTGCTCTGGGAGGTGGTTCATTTTTAAGTACAACAGATGAAATATTACTTCACTTTATAACATTAATGAATAGAATATTTGCGTAACTGTGACACTCTTCTTCGCCACAGGTGCACTGGATAGTTTATAACTGTTATGAACTAGCAAAGCATCACCTGATGCATTAACTAACAATCTTTTCTCTTGAGGTACAGTGTTGACAATAGTGCAAGTTCATCTGAAACTTCAACTACTCAGTGGTCCTGCACTGTGGTATTGACCACTGTAGGTGAGGTCTCGAACTAGGCCAGGCTCTTTTATCTTTTTTTTGGTAGTTTAAGGTGCAGCGTCACCGGTGGATCTCGGTCTTACTGTGTTGGTGGAAGGGTAAAATCGTTCTATCCTACAGTGACTTCATTCCGGTGACATCACTGGGGTGCACGTTGAAGGTGTGGCGGTGGGATTTCGAGTTGCCGAGCTGTTGTGTGCTCGACTCTTATGTTGACCTCAGTGTGAGGGCGGCACTGCTATGCTGAGAAGAGAGGCATGGAATTCAGGGGCGCCTCCCATACGTTGTTGCGGATCGCAGCGAGCTCTCGCTAATGTCCGTGGTATCGATTGGGGTGCCGACTTTGGTGTGACAACGCGATCTCCGGACGACACCACAAATGTCCCTCGTAGCATAATACTGCTCCCACCGGTCTGTGTCCGTGGCGAGCTGAATGTTTCGTGCAGCCATTCCCCTGAATGACGGTGTATCTGGACATGACCATCGATATGGTGTAACAAACAGCTGGTATGAATCATACTTAATGAACAGAAAGCAAAACGTTTCCTGAATAGCACAAATAATGTCGGGAGGGTGGTAAATTCTAGTGAATCGGGAGTTATCAGAAAGGAAGTCCCACAGGGTTCAATTTTAGGTCCTCTGCTGTTCCTTATTCATGTGAATGACCTCTCCCTTAACGTTCAGCAAGCGGAACTAGTACTTTTCGCAGATGATGCGAGTGTTATAATAAATTCCATTCCAGAAACATCAGCTGAAGATATTGTTAAGGATGTCTTTCAAAGAATTATTAAGTCATTTTTTTTGTTTTTAAAATTCAGTCTTAATCACACCACGTATGTTACAAGAACATAGGTGACCGGTTTCGGTCATATCACATGACCATCATCAGATCCATGGCATCTTTCGAAGATGGCAGGTGGAGCACTCTTCTCAGCTGCTGTGACATCACAGTGTTCTTATAACATACGTGGTGTGATTAAGACTGAATTTTAAAAATTTTAATCACTGTTCCAAAAATGTTTATTAAAATTATTAAGTGGTTCTCAGAAAATGGACTCTCCGTTAATTTTGAAAAAATCACTATATCCAGTTATGTACAACGAATAGAGTCATACCATCAATTGATGTAGCATATGAACAGGGCTCATTTAACAGGGTAGATTTCTCCAAAGTTTTGGATGTTCACATTCATGACAACTTGAACTAGAAGAAGCATGTTACCGAGTTTCTAAAAAAAAAAAAAAATGGTTCAAATGGCTCTGAGCACTATGGGACTTAACATCTATGGTTATCAGTCCCCTAGAACTTAGAACTACTTAAACCTAACTAACCTAAGGACAGCACACAACACCCAGCCATCACGAGGCAGAGAACATCCCTGACCCGGCCGGGAATCGAACCCGGGAACCCGGGCGTGGGAAGCGAGAACGCTACCGCACGACCACGAGATGCGGGCCCGAGTTTCTCAAACAACTAAGTTCAGCTTCTTTCCCTCTCCGTATAATCGCTAGTCTTGGTAATAAACAGATCAGGCTCCTAACGTACTTTGTATATTTCCACTCAATAACGTCTTATGGAATAGTTTTCTGGGGTAACTCACCACTTAGACATAACGTATTGATTGCACAAAAGAGAGCAGTGAGAATAATTAGTGGTGTTCATCCAAGGACGTCATGTAGGCACCTTTAGGTATTTTAACTGCACCATCAGAGTACATATATTCGCTAATGAAATTCGTTACAAATAATCCATCTCTATCCGTTATTGAAGCTGTCAGTTGCTCAAAAAGGAGTACATTGTTTCAGCAATAAAAATCTATGATCATTTGCCCAACAACATAAAGTGTATGGCAGGTTGCAGCTCAAGTTTTAAATCTAGCTTAAAATCATCTTTTATTTTTTTATTTTTTTATTTTTCTTTTTTTTTTTTTTTTTTTTTGACAACTCCTCCTACTTCACGGACGAATTTCTGATTCAGAAATGAGAAATGGTAAAAAAAATAGTACCTCTTAATGTAGTTGCATGTGTAGAACTAAACATTTCAGTAAAACTAATATTAGCATTATTCATGTATATATAATCTTGTAATCTGACTTGTTCCACATCATATCGATAAAATAATCGGGATAATGATCTACGGAACATGACATAACTAAAACTAAAAGCATGAAACGCGATTCTTCCGACCAGGTGACACGTTTCCATTGATCCACGGCCCAGTCTCTATTGTTTTGCGTCCACTGCAATCGTAACTGAGGGTGTCGTCGTATCAACATGGTAACACGGTGCAATCGTCCACTGCGGAGTCCCATTTTCAGCAATATGCGCTGAACTGTGTGCTCCGAAACGCATGTACCTTTATCAACATTGCACTCTGATCCGCCATAGATCGCCACCTACCCCGCTTTACAGAGCGGGCAAGCTTCGACCTCTACGTTCTGTTTGTCTACTTGTGTTTTTCAGTCCTTCTAACATTTCCCATATGTGCGCACGGTAGTAACACGTGGGAGCCGACCAGCTTCGCCTTTTCCGTGACGTTGGTTCCTAGGCGGCGGACCACAACAGTCTGTCCTTTGTCAAAGTCACTTACGTCAGTGCAATTCATTTGCATCGCATATCGTAACTAGAATTCTGCATTCGTCTCAGCTTCGCTTAAGGGGGGTAGGACGTCAAACGGACCGACTTGGAGCAGGAGAGGCAGCACAGGGCATTTTAATTTCCAGTGTCTATAAAATGGCTGGTTCAAAGGGCTCTGAGCACTATGCGACTTAACTTCTGAGGTCATCAGTCGCCTAGAACTTAGAACTAATTAAACCTAACTAACCTAAGGACATCACACACATCCATGCCCGAGGCAGGATTCGAATCTGCGACCCTAGCGGTCGCTCGGCTCCAGACTGTAGCGCCTAGAACCGCACGGCCACTCCGGCCGGCCCATTGCCTATAATTTTACAAATAAATTGGTAAAACTTTGTGAGCAAGACCAGGAAGGATTCAGGATTCACACTCATTGCAGTGGAAGTTCGAAAACATAGCAAAATAAATTTTTTTTACGTGCGAAATTTCATCATTTTTTCACTTACTAATGGCTGCATTGGTTGCTATAGGTACACTTTTCTTCGTAGGTTAGAGAGATTCTTCTATGAATTTTGCACAGCATACATACCATACTCACAGGTGTATGAAACTCTAGAATTTATTTGATTTATGAAAAAACGAATGAACTGTTATACACTCCTGGAAATGGAAAAAAGAACACATTGACACCGGTGTGTCAGACCCACCATACTTGCTCCGGACACTGCGAGAGGGCTGTACAAGCAATGATCACACGCACGGCACAGCGGACACACCAGGAACCGCGGTGTTGGCCGTCGAATGGCGCTAGCTGCGCAGCATTTGTGCACCGCCGCCGTCAGTGTCAGCCAGTTTGCCGTGGCATACGGAGCTCCATCACAGTCTTTAACACTGGTAGCATGCCGCGACAGCGTGGACGTGAACCGTATGTGCAGTTGACGGACTTTGAGCGAGGGCGTATAGTGGGCATGCGGGAGGCCGGGTGGACGTACCGCCGAATTGCTCAACACGTGGGGCGTGAGGTCTCCACAGTACATCGATCTTGTCGCCAGTGGTCGGCGGAAGGTGCACGTGCCCGTCGACCTGGGACCGGACCGCAGCGACGCACGGATGCACGCCAAGACCGTAGGATCCTACGCAGTGCCGTAGGGGACCGCACCGCCACTTCCCAGCAAATTAGGGACACTGTTGCTCCTGGGGTATCGGCGAGGACCATTCGCAACCGTCTCCATGAAGCTGGGCTACGGTCCCGCACACCGTTAGGCCGTCTTCCGCTCACGCCCCAACATCGTGCAGCCCGCCTCCAGTGGTGTCGCGACAGGCGTGAATGGAGGGACGAATGGAGACGTGTCGTCTTCAGCGATGAGAGTCGCTTCTGCCTTGGTGCTAATGATGGTCGTATGCGTGTTTGGCGCCGTGCAGGTGAGCGCCACAATCAGGACTGCATACGACCGAGGCACACAGGGCCAACACCCGGCATCATGGTGTGGGGAGCGATCTCCTACACTGGCCGTACACCACTGGTGATCGTCGAGGGGACACTGAATAGTGCACGGTACATCCAAACCGTCATCGAGCCCATCGTTCTACCATTCCTAGACCGGCAAGGGAACTTGCTGTTCCAACAGGACAATGCACGTCCGCATGTATCCCGTGCCACCCAACGTGGTCTAGAAGGTGTAAGTCAACTACCCTGGCCAGCAAGATCTCCGGATCTGTCCCTCATTGAGCATGTTTGGGACTGGATGAAGCGTCGTCTCACGCGGTCTGCACGTCCAGCACGAGCGCTGGTCCAACTGAGGCGCCAGGTGGAAATGGCATGGCAAGCCGTTCCACAGGACTACATCCAGCATCTCTACGATCGTCTCCATGGGAGAATAGCAGCCTGCATTGCTGCGAAAGGTGGAAATACACTGTACTAGTGCCGACATTGTGCATGCTCTGTTGCCTGTGTCTATGTGCCTGTGGTTCTGTCAGTGTGATCATGTGATGTATCTGACCCCAGGAATGTGTCAATAAAGTTTCCCCTTCCTGAGACAATGAATTCACGGTGTTCTTATTTCAATTTCCAGGAGTGTATTTTAAACTTCATGTTTAGAAAAAAACACAAATTTTATAGTTAATTATAGTTTTTAATAGATTTGGAAAATTCTAGAGTTTCATACACCTTTAAGTATGATTTGTGTGCTGTGGAAAATTCATCGAAGAATCTCTCTTATTTACGAAGAAAAGTGTACCTATAGCAACAAATACTGCCATTAGTAAGTGAAAAAATGATGAAATTTAACACGTAAAAAAAAAAATTTCGTTATGTTTTCGAACTTCCACTGCTATGAGTGTGAATTCTGAATCCTTCCTGGTAATGCTGACAAATTTTTATGAATTTATTTGTAAAAGTATATACAGTGGAAATTAAAATGTGCTGTGGTGCCTCTCCTGCTCCAAGTCGGCCCGTTTGACGTCCTATCCCCCTTAAACACTTTCCACCAGGTGGCATTCACTGTTGCTGTGGGCATTGGTCATATTTTGGCTCATCAGCGCATGTTTCAACGGCAGACTCTGGACCGTGTGAAATGTTCAAATGTGTGTGATATCTTATGTGACTTAACTGCTAAGGTCATCAGTCCCTAAGCTTACACACTGCTGAACCTAAATTATCCTAAGGACAAACGCACACGCCCATGCCCGAGGAAGGACTCGAACCTCCGCCGGGACCGTGTCCAGCGAGATGTGTAGTAGGTATGTTAGGGATTATTTCCTAAAGTTGTAGCCGTTCGTCAGGCTGGCTGCCCAGGGTTCATTCGTCCCGCATCAGTTACCCACGGACCCCAATCTCTCTACCACGCATCCGGCCGCCAGTACTTCAGTACTTTTGCAAAATCTCTCCCCTGTCGCCACGTATCCACTACGACGAGGCCAGGTATGCGAAGGTAGTGTCCACAGAATGGCCTGAAGTGGTTCAGCTGAAGTGGTTGCGTAGGGTCGGGGTCAGACGCGAGAACAGGACTGAGGGGCTCCCCATACACAGTTGCAGATGGCAGGGCGGACGCGGCGCCGCTCCCGGGCGGGAGACAAACGGGCCCACCGCTGCTTCCTGTCTCACCGGAAATGACGTCACGCTGGCGGAACAGATTTGCATAACGTGCCGTATTATTCTACCGCATTTCGAAACTTACTCGAGGCCGATCTGACTAAAACACTAACGAGTTTTGTTTTGGCCACATGTAAAGGCAGTAAGCGCATCGAAATCGCCTGTTTACAACGTTCCTACTTACAGGGGGTCCCTGACTTCGCTGCATACTGAGAAGGGAACCTCCCCATCGCACCCCCCCTCAGATTTAGTTATAAGTTGGCACAGTCAATAGGCCTTGAAAAACTGAACACAGATCAATCGAGAAAACAGGAAGAAGTTGTGTGGAACTATGAAAAAAATTAGCAAAATATACGAACTGAGTAGTCCACGTGAGATATGCAACTTTAAGGGCAATATTGAGTCAGGAGGAGCGCCGTGGTCCTGTGGTTAGCGTGTGCAGCTGTGGAGTGAGAGGTCCTTGGTTCGAATCTTCCCTCGACTGAAAATTTTAATTTTTTGTTTTCAGACAATTATTATCTGTCCGTCCGATGCGATCACTTTTTTGGGAGTGATAATCACATCCACAAGAAAACCTAAATCGGGCAAGGTAGAAGAATCTTTTTACCCATTCGCCAAGTGTACGAGTTAGGTGGGTCCACAACATATTACTGTCATGTGACGCACATGCCGTCAACAGTATCGTATAGAATATAGCAGACGTGTTTTCCTGTGGAGGAATCGGTTGACCAATGACCTTGCGATCAAATGTTTTTTGTTCCCATTGGAGAGGCACGTCCTTTCGTCTACTAATCGCACGGTTTTGCGGTGCGGTCGCAAAACACAGACACTAAACTTATTACAGTGAACAGAGACGTCAACGAACGAACGGACAGATCGTAACTTTGCGAAAATAAACTAAAATTTTCATTCGAGGGAAGACTTGAACCAAGGACCTCTCGCTCCGCAGCTGCTCACTCTATCCACGGGACCACGGCGCTCGTCAGCTGGCATGGTCCTTGATGTTGCATATCTTGCTCATAGACTACTCAGTTCGTATATTTTGCTAATTTTTTTCGTAGTTCCACACAACTTCTTCCTGTTTTCTCGATTGATCTGTGTTAAGTTTTTTAAGGCCTATCCACTGTTCCAACTTATAACTAAATCTGAGGGGGGTGCGATGGGGAGGTTCCCTTGTGAGAAGGTGCGAGGATGCCACAGTCGTAGTGAGAAAGAAATTAGGTACTAATTGAGCAAAACACAATGCAGGCCCAGTGTAAATGATTCATTCGTTTTAAAAGTTCTATGTTTTCTGAAGTATTACGTGTGTAAGTAGGCTTGTTTAGATTTTTATGTTGGTAACGTCACGTAGCGCTCTGTATGAAAATCACTGACTTTGCTGTGTGCAGTCTGTGGCTGATTTGCATTGTTGGAATATTTGCTATGTTAGTGTTGGGCAGATGGATGTGAACAGCGCGTAGCGTTGCGCAGTTGGAGGTGAGCCGCCAGCAGTGGTGGATGTGGGGAGAGATATGCCAGAGTTTTAAGCGGGCGATCTGGACGTGTGTCTGCCAGAAAAACACAATTTGTAAAGATGGATGTCAAGAATTGATAGATATATATATATAATGACTTTTGAACACTATTAAGGTAAATACATTGTTTGTTCTCTATCAAAATCTTTCATTTGCTAACTATGCCTATCAGTAGTTAGTGCCTTCAGTAGTTAGAATCTTTTATTTAGCTGTCGGTATTGGCGCTCGCTGTATTGCAGTAGTTCGAGTAACGAAGATTTTTGTGAGGTAAGTGATTCATGAAAGGTATAGGTTATTGTTAGTCAGGGCCATTCTTTTAGTAGGGATTATTGAAAGTCAGATTGCCTGTGTGTCAGTTTAGTGTTGATCAGTATAAATGGTTCAAGTGGCTCTGAGCACTATCGGACTTAACATCTGAGGTCATCAGTACCCTACAACTTAGAACTACTTAGACCTAACTAACCTAAGGACATCACACACATCAATGCCCTATGCAGTATTAGAACCTGCGACCGTAGCGGTCGCGCGGTTCCGGACTAAAGCGACTAGAACCGCTCGGCCACCGCGGCCGGCGATCAGTATAAGTAAAGAGAAAAATGTCTGAGTACGTTCAGTTTCGCTCAGCTGTTTGAAAATCAAATAACGTAAGAGGTTTTCCAGCACTGTCATTCTTAATTTTTCTAAGGTGATGTATCACGTGTGCAAATGTGACATATATGAATACAACCGCAAAGTCAGATAGTTTACATTCTGCCCACCAGTTGGAGTAACGAGTGCAGTGCCGTGCAAAATGGCGACAGAGCATGAAAGGTGATGGAACACGTGAGATGCTTGTCTATTAAACCATAAGGAATTATGGAAAAAAACTGCTGTGTAAACAGAGCATTTTGTGTAGATATCGCGAGTTTAGCGACAGTGGTTGTCTCTGTAAACAGAATAGTACTGGTCAACCAAGTGTGCCACATGCAACCGTGGAGAGAGCGAGGCGAACTTAACGATACAGTCCAAAAAAAATATCAGTTTGCACAAGCCATGGATTAACATTGCTCAATTTTGTATTGAAATTGCAGTCTCTTTAAGCATTTTAAGAGCCGCATTGATGTATTCGTTAACAGAAAATATGACGATGCTCCTTTCGAATTCCGCGTAAAGTGATTACTGATTAACACTTGGGGGATTACTTCTGTTTAAAATGGTTCAAATGGCTCTGAGCACTATGGGACTTAACAACTGAGGTCATCAGTCCCCTAGAACATAGAACTACTTAAACCTAACTAACCTAAAGACATCACACACATCCATGCCCGAGGAAGGATTCGAACCTGCGACCGCAGCGCTCGCGCGGTTCCAGACTGTTGCGCCTAGAACCGCTCGGCCACTTCGGCCGGCACAATAGCAAGAATGCAGTAATTTGTTTCAAAATTTAGCTAGCGTAGGACACATAAATAAATCAATAGGAGGAATGAGCACTATCACTGAAGGTACACTAAATGATAAAACAGACACAAAACAAGAAATCACACAAATATGAAATTCCAGATGGTTATAACTGAAGCGCAGCTATTCATTAAGTGCATTGTGGGTTGTAATTATCGTATGGTAGCGAAACTTGATAGATATTGTAATTCCTTAATGCGAAACCGATTTACGCTGGAAAAAATTAGTTCCAGTTTTGGCCACCAGTTGCAAATATGGCGCTGTACAGCTTCTCGTCGGTCTGCAGCGCCCATATTGAACACATTAAGTGGCGGTTAAAAATAAAATCAACATTATGGCCTTATCAGTTGTTTCACCTTTTCTGCCCACATCCCTTTTTTTAAATACATTACATACGCAAACATTTCTATGCGTCTTTCTTGCATTCAGAGCGACAGATTTGCACCTGGTAGCCAAAATCGGAACCAATATTTTTTCCCAGCGTAAATCGATTCCGCATTAACGCATTAGAATATGTACAAAGTTTTGCTGCCATACGATACTTACAGCCCACAATGAGCCTCTGTGCGTAGCTTCAAACGGCCGGCCAGTGTGACCGAGCGGTTTTAGGCGCTTCAGTCTGCAACCGCGCGACCGCTACGGTCGTAGGTTCGAATCCTGCCTCGGGCGTGGATGTGTGTGATGTCTTTAGGTTAGTTAGGTTTAAGTAGTTCTAAGTTATAGGGAACTAATGACCTCAGATGTTAAGTCTGATAGTGCTCAAAGCCATCTTTTTTTTATTTCAAATCGTCCGGTAGTAATTAGTGTCTTTTCCATTTGCGCTTGCTAGTTGTTGTTGTGGTCTTCAGTCCTGAGACTGGTTTGATGCAGCTCTCCATGCTACTCTATCCTGTGCAAGGTTCTTCATCTCCCAGTACCTACTGCAGCCTACATCCTTCTGAATCTGCTTAGTGTATTCATCTCTTGGTCTCCCTCTACGATTTTTACCCTCCAGTTGCTAGCAAGAGCACAGAATACACAAAAAATAATAATTACTTCTATTTTGTCGAAAGCTGAAACCATGAGATACTGGTCTTGTCCAAACTACAGGCTGATTCTTGCGAAGAAGAAAAAAGCAACCAACCAATGTTGATAATGCTATTTATTCACACAAATAGAGCCGTTACGGGTTTCTGGCCGGCAGGTTCAACTTCAGACGGTTATTCACGCCGTAAACAGTACGTTTTACATCAGAAAATGTGCATCTAAATGTGAACAGACTTCTGGAGACGAATCTCTAGGTTCAAAACCTGTATTGGCGCTATCCGTGTGAATAATTAGCGTTATCAGCAATGGCTGGTTGCTGTTTTCTTCTCTGCAAGAATCAAACTGTACAGTATATATTCTTCAATGCGACCTCAGTGTAAGAACAATAAAGATTTCCTTCTTTTTACAAAATATAGAACACAATTTAATATAAAGCTTAACGAGGCAGGTTCCTTGCTGCTGCATTTAAACTGAGTAGTGAGGGAATGAGATTCTTGAGGAGACGAAGAGTTAAAAAAAAAAAAAAAAAAAAAAAAAAGGAAAAATGGCATTTCAAACACATATATTACTTGGGGGTTTCACGTACGTCATAGGGTGGGGGAACAGAACTGCATGCTGCGTCCATGTAGAGGGCGTATTGTGGCCTATTGTTGCCCCTGGCTGTGCACCACACACACACACACACACACATACTCAGGCAGAAAGAGGCGTGGCGACGGTGAGTCTGTGGGACGCTTGTTCACCAGCGGGATCGCAAACGTGACCGTCACTCCAGCTGCCTTCCTGGAGTCCGCCTGCGATGTACGGGAGCGGGGTGGGGGCGGTGGAGGGAGGGGGAGGGGAGATAGAGAGAAAGGCGCCACGCAGGCACCAGCTGAAGTCCCATTCATCCCTCGGCGGCCACGTAGCGTCATCGGCCTCAGCTAGGCGGTCAAGGACGGCCGGCTGGTGACGACACCGTAACATTTCGGAGCTTCCTTAACAGTCTGCAGTGCGGCACAGTGTCGAACGCTTTCCGGAATTCTAAGAATGTAGAATCTGCCTGTAGCCCTTCCCTCCATTCGTGGTTCGCAGGACATGGTGCGAAAAGAGGGCATATAGAGTTTCGCAAGAGCGAGGGTAAAGCCGTCGGCACACGGACCGTGCTGTCGATCGTTATGTTGAGCGTGCCAAGTTCAACGTGCTGATGAACGCTCAGGAACGATGCGACTTGTGCATACGGTACGTGGGCCCAAACGTGGTACACGCGATCGCAACGCACTCCAGCGGCAGTTGCGGGATGTTTCTAGTTCGTAAATCACACTGTTTACTAAACCGGCGCGCATAGAATTCCCACGTTAGCTCTGTTAAAACGCACATTTCCTCCATCGTCCACGAAAGGAATGTACCATGTCCAGTCAATAAGGACACAGGCTTGTAAAAGTTCCATTACAAACAGTGCGTTATAAATTTGCAATACTTCTCCGCATAAGATAAACATTATTTCATTATTCCCACATTTTAGTAAAACCCCAACGTCACTGTTCCTACCCAGTAGCAGAATCTTTGCAACATGTGAATTACGAAGCGTGAAAGATAAAGGAGCAAAATATCTTTATACAAGCAGCGCAAGCTGTCCTGTAGATTAAGCCAATCGAACAAAGTCACCCCAGAAAAAAGGGTGAACTTATATTTACATAACAGAAGCTAAGAAAAACGCAAATGTTAGGAAAAAAAATTTTGGAACTGTCGAAACGCGAACCACCCCCCCTATTATTCAACTTCATCTAGGTCAGTGACGCTACTCACTACACTTTTTTTTGTGCTAAACCAACAACATTCTCTTACAGCCAATTATAGCATGTTACCACTTGTTGAAAACCTTAATCGTAGATATGTTACTAATTGAATTTTAATTATAACAAATTGTACCAAGAACAATGGGTTTTGGGTGGATCTTCAGTGTGTCGCTCCCTTCAAATAGCATACTCTTATAATACGTAAGTTACAATAGTTCTTTTGCCACGTATATGATGTTTCTCATTATTTCATTGCGACGAATCACACAGTTAACAACGGGGCTCCCAGTTATTCTCAATTTCTTGGTGCTCAGAAACGGCATATATACTTATAGGCTTGAAATGAATGCCAATATGGCGCCTCGCAACTCAGTACTGAAGGCAGAAGGCGTGCGTATGACGTAGTGGCGTTGTGCCATCTCATTGGTCAACGCTCAGACGCACGCTCAGGATGTCTGACATGCCAGATATTGCTCTGCACGTTCTGAAAGACTCCCGAACGTGCTATTCCACGCTATGATGTCAGAAACTCGGCACGCTCAACGCTCAACGTTCGGATGCACGGTCCGTGTGCCGACGGCTTAAGGTACCAAGGCTAGCGAGCAGCACTCACGAGCCGGTGGAACTAGTCTTTTGTAAGCCACATTTTTCCTGGATGATTTACATTTCCTTGAGATCCTTCCAGTGAATCTCAGCCTGACGTCTGCTTTTCCTACTATCGATTTTATGTGATCATACACGACGTTAAGCCGCTCTGGAAGATTACTGCCAGGTATTTTATCGTTCTTGCCGTATCCACTGATTTAACATTAATAGTGAAATTGAAAAGTAATTGATATCCTCACCTATTTATACGCAGTATTTTATATACGAGGTGTATTCAATAAATAAAGAGATAAACTGATGTGGGGAAAAAACTGTATCTTTTTACAAAATGAGACTTCTTCTACTTGTCAGCATTGTCCCTACTACTATTAAAGCATAGTCCCTACCAATATTAATACACTTGTCCCAACGATGAATTAGTTTTTTTTTAATACCTGAGGCAAATAAGCCTTTGTGTTACTGTTTGAACCGCTTTCCCACAAATTCCTTGTTATTTATTGCTGAACTATTTTCCACCCCGCCTCCTAGCTGCGGGATCAGCGCAACGGACTGCTGATCAAAGGGGACAGGGTTCGATTTCCAGCCCGGTCGGGGATTTTCTCCGGTCGAGGACTGGGTGTTTGTGTTGTCCCTATATTCGTATCGTCATTATTGACACGGAAGTTGCCTCAAACATGCTGTCGTATCGTCTTTTCGCTACTTAGATGGCTGCGTGCGCACGAACCGGAAGCCAATAGACTGAAAAAAAAACTCTTTTTCACGCAACGCCTCCCCGACGTTGAGCCGGCCGAAGTGGCCGTGCTGTTAAAGGCGCTGCAGTCTGGAACCGCAAGACCGCTATGGTCGCAGGTTCGAATCCTGCCTCGGGCATGGATGTTTGTGATGTCCTTAGGTTAGTTAGATTTAAGTAGTTCTAAGTTCTAGGGGACTAATGACCTCAGCAGTTGAGTCCCATAGTGCTCAGAGCCATTTGAACCAACTCCCCGACGTTGCCAAATCTGAACTGTAAGGAGACTGAGGTAATATCTCCCACGCCGCCGGCCGTCGTGGACGAGCGGTTCTAGGCACTTCAGTCCGGAACCGCGTGATTGCTACTGTCGCAGGTTCGAATCCTGCCTCGGGCATGGATGTGTGTGATGTCCTTAGGTCAGTTAGGTTTAAGTAGTTCTAATTTCTAGGTGATAACCTCAGATGTTAAGCCCCGTAGTTCAAAAAATGGTTCAAATGGCTATGAGCACTATGGGACTTAACTTCTGAGGTCATCAGTCCCCTAGAACTTAGAACTACTTAAACCTAACTAACCTAAGGACATCACACACATCCATGCCCGAGGCAGGATTCGAATCTGCGACCGTAGCGGTCGCGCTGTTCCAAACTGTAGCGCCTAGAACCGCTTTGCCGTCCCGGCCGGCTAAGTCCCGTAGTGCTCAGAGCCATTTGATCATTTTTTTATCTCTTACCCCCAATTGTCAGTGGTTTCTTGCGTCAGCTGGGCGGTCTGAGAGCGAGAAATGTCATGTAGCATTCCTTGACATCCGCGACGTTTTTCTCGTGTTAGTAGCTTTACTTTGTTCATCAGCATATCTGAGTACTGCGCACTGTTTATTGTACGCTCATCTTCGAAATAATCACAAAAGACGACGCCCTGGTCATCCAAAAAGACGGCCAACATAACTCTTCACGATGGTGCGTTCTGAATTTCTTTCGTACAGGTGAGTTGATATACCTCCATTCCATGCTTCGAATTTTGGACTCTAGTTTTTCAGGAGGGCGTCACCTTCTCTTCCATTGCGTTCGTTAAAGTCTGTACACATTTCAAGCCTTGTTTCCTTGCGTTGTTGCATTAACTCTTTCGGTATCCACCTTGCACTTGTTTTCTGTATTTGGTGTTATTATTGATAACGTTATGAACTGTAACAACACTTACTGCAACTGCTGTGGCTGTATGTTCAACTGCAACACGCCGCTCTTAACGAATAATGTCGTCAGTGCGGGTGTCAAGAACGAGTTGACAGTTCAACAGGTCGGCCAAGATGCTGCCCGTCAGTCACTGGATTTCGACAGTTTTTGAGATATACTATCTACTTACAAGAATTTCCGCGGTTCGTACGTGTTTCATCATAGTGTAAAATCATTCCAGGAAAGATTTTAGTCTTTTTTACCTTTACAAAGCCAGAAAGAGCGTTGTTCAGCTGCTGTGTAAACTTAATGCGGGTACACCGTCCTTAACTGCAATATTGACGTTATAAACAAAACAGTTTTTATCCGTTAGCTTTTCTCATCTTATACTAGTGATACCAACCTAAAGTCATGGAAGTACAAAACTACTCCAGCAAACTGTTTCGGCTGTCTAGTTACGGAATGTCTCTCGTGTATACTTACGGATCAGGGTCAGACGACAGAGTTTGTGACGCTTGCACGGAGTGACGTTTGTACGGAGAGGCAATGTGCTGACATTTCCACGGAGCCCAGGACACTATAGGTAATGGGCAGGCGTTCCAGATCCAGGGTACCCCGACCGACAGGCCGCTACCTGCGACATGTTCTGGGGGAGGCCAAAGTCAATTTCCTGCACAAAGTTCCCTGTCACCAGCCAGTCCTGAATTTTGTGAATAAAAATCTACTCCCCGACTTCTTGAGGAGGCGCAGGTGTAGGGATATCTGATTGTAAGCTAGTGCCTATTTCCTTAGCGCTTGTTGACTGTAGTGGACAGGACTTCAGTGTATTCCCTAGATTTACATTTGCACAGTCAACAGGTAAAGTAATTGATTTCCAACGACTGGCTGGCAGTTGTTTAGCTTCAGTTTTCCTGGAAATCTTGCAACTTGTTTTTCCCAGTTAGAGTTTGTGCGAAGATCGAAGTGAAGATGGATCTGTTTGATGGTGACTTCAATTAAAAATTATTTTGGCACTTTCGGTGGGCCACAGCCCCGTACGCAGTTCGTATTTCAAAACATTTCTTAGGCGTACTTGTAATTGCAATACAACCAAATCGTTTTGGGATCTGAGAGTAAACACTCCAAGGATGTGAAATAGCCCTTTTTTTTTTTTTTTTTTTTTTTTTTTTTTTTTTTTTTTTTTTTTTTTTTTTGAAGAATTATGTTTTTGGGTTCAGTCCCCCTTTGAAGTGGTGAAGAGCTGTTTTTAAAGGGGTGAAAAGTAGCATGGTGGTCTGGTTACGAGCTCAGAGCGGTCAGCCACGTCAACATGAACGTTTCTGTTCAGAATGCCAAGTCTATGTGTTTGTTGTATGCGAGGGTGTCTCGGTACGCTTAGTGTTCTGTTAATTATGAAGTACCTCGAAGAAAACGATTTATTGACACATAGTCAGCACGGTTTCAGAAAATATCGTTCTCGTGAAACACAACTAGCTCTTTATACTCATGATGTAATAAGTGCTATCGACAGGGGATGTCAAATTGATTCAATATTTTTAGATTTCCAGAAGGCTTTCGACACAGTTCCTCACAAGCGTCTTCTAACCAAACTGCGTGTCTACGGAGTATCGCCTCAGTTGCGCGACTGGATTCGTGGTTTCCTGTCAGAAAGGTCACAGTTCGTAGTAATAGACGGAAAGTCATCGAGTAAAACAGAAGTAATATACGGCGTTCCCCAAAGGAGTGTTATAGGCCCTCTATTGTTCCTGATCAATATTACCGACATAGGAGACAATCTGAGTAGCCGTCTTAGATTGTTTGCACATGATGCTGTCATTTACCGTCTTGTAAAGTCATTACATGATCAAACCGACTTGCAAAATGATTTAGATAAGATATCTGTATGGTGCGAAAAGTGGCAGTTGACCCTGAATAAGAAAAAGTATGAAGTTATTCACATAATTACAAAAAGAAATCAGCTAAATTTCGATTACGCGATAAGTCACACAAATCTAACGGCTGTAAATTCAGCTAAATAGTTAGGGATTACAATTACAAATAACCTAAATTGGAACCATCACGTAGATAATATTGTGGATGGAGCAAACCAAAGACTGCGATTCATTGGCAGAACACTTAGAAGGTGCAACAGGTCTACTAAAGAGACTGCTTACACCACGCTTGTCCGCCCTATTCTGGAGTATTGCTGTGCGGTGTGGGATCCACATCAGGTGGGACTAACGGATGACATCGAAAAAGTACAAAGAAGGGCTGCTCGTTTTGTATTATCGCGGAATAGGAGAGATAGTGTCACAGACATGATACGTGAATTGGAGTGGCAATAATTAAAACAAAGGCGTTTTTCTTCGCGACGGGATCTTCTCATGAAATTTCAATCACCAGTTTTCTCCTCCGATTACGAAAACATTCTGTTGGCACCCACGTATATAGGGAGAAATGATCATCACGGTAAAATAAGAGAAATCAGGGCTCGCACAGAAAAATTTAAGTGCTCGTTTTTCTCGCGTGCCGTTCGAGAGTGGATCGTTAGAGAGACAGCTTGAAGGTGGTTCATTGAACCCTCTGCGAGGCACTTTATTGTGAATAGCAGAGTAATCACGTAGATGAAGAACATACTTCAAAACTTTGAACACAACGAAAAAATTCAGTTACGACAACATTACAATAGATTTCATGCAAAGATTATGGACACTCGGAAGGCGAACAGCGAGTAGCCAATGTACAAATTTTTTTTTTTTTTAAAGAAAAAAAGAATGGCCCACATTTAAGCGATATCACAGAAGAAAGTATTCGTCATATAGGAGCAGAGAAATAAGCGCCTCAATAATTTTCCCAACATTTTCACCATGAAAGTACATTTTTGTTTTGAGGAGAAACTGTCAGTTAAGGAATCTCACTTAGATCAAGTTACCATACTACTTTTCATCTTGTAAAGGGTTGTGCAGTTTCACTGATTTTTGGGTTACGTTGACAGTGTGGAAACTCGGCTGGAGGTAGAACTTATACACTTACAGTATGACCTTTGCGTGATTAGTTTCATAGCAAAATTAGTCTCGTAGACTTCTGTTTCCTCAATGTAAATTTTCGCGACTTTACAAGTGCGCAGCTACGATTATGTCGACGTTTAAACTTACAAGTACACGGTGATTTTTTACGCAATGAAGCGAATGAAATCCACCCGTAGATAACTGGCAGACTTCAACTGACGAGCTTGCCGTCGAATTAGCATTACTCTGAAAGTGGTACCAGACATTGATCCTTTAATGAAAAGCAAAAGTAGTAATGCTCATTGAATGATAATTAATTGAAACCCTCAGCTGCCGACAGGTGTTGATACACCGCGATGGGGACAGCTGAAAATGTATGCCCCGACCGAGACCCGAACCCGGGATCTCCTGCTTACTGTGCCCTCGGTGGCTCAGATGGGCAGAGCGTCTGCCATGTAATCAGGAGATCCTGGGTTCGGGCCCCGGTCGGGGCACACATTTTCAGCTGTCCGCATCGCGGTATATCAACAACACCTGTCGGCAGCTGAGGGTTTCAATTAATTAATTCTAGAGAAGCTGCACGGTCATCAATGGTATGTTCTTCATTGCAAATTCCCAATATGTTGAATTTCATTGCCAGTTCTCGTTAATACAACAGTCTTAAAAATAGATGTGTCACGAAACGCCTTGGAGAGCCACCCTGAAGTGATAAACGGTTGCTCACTGCTGCGGTATGAGCGCGTGCCAGCTCGCAGGAGCAGCTTTGCTGGACTGCTGCACTCTTTAGTGTGGCTGTACCTGCGAGAAGCCGGTTAGCCCGGCTCCGTGCAAGTGTCACTCCGTAAAAGTGTTCCAAACTGCAGCCGCCAGTCCTTGCGCCCAGGTTTCGTCACAGGTGTTCCAGCATTTCGCTACAGCCTTCTCGCGTTGCAACCTCCATACAGACGACGATCTCTCAGAGCTACCGACGTCACTCACACGCTAAGTCAGCGTGCGTTAGTTTTTGGAGCAGCACTGCACGCGTCGTGATGTGTCCGGCTGCCGCGTGCGCCTTTGGTTTGAGCCTCGGACTTTCCTTCTGTCCGCGTGCGGCACGCCCGTGTCTCGGCCGTGTCCGGCCTGCTGCCAGCTTTTGTGCACCAAGGCTTTCCCATTGTTCTGCTCTCACCAGAGCTCAGCACAAGGATGCAGAAGCGTGCGGCCAAATGCCGACCCACCGCTAGCATTCTCAGCAAGAGGAAACAGAAACTAGTTGCACATCTTTACAGCACGACAGAAACCTTAACTAGCGCACTACTGGACTGGGTCAGAAGGCTGCACAGGATGTGCTTAGTTTATGAGGCTGTAGCCACTCCTCTTATATTTATTACCCCACTGCGTTAATAATCATTTAATTAAGGTGAGATAAGGAATGATTCTACCGTGACACATTGCTACTAAGAGCGGGAGTTGATCCTCGCGAGTTGTCGCATGTGAAGAGCTACTTTGAAGGCAAAGTTTCCCTAATTCAAATCCCGCCCGATTAGCCGTGCGGTCAAACGCGCGGCTTTCGAGATTGGGAAGGAGCGCCTGGTCCCCGGCACGAATCCACTGGGTGGATTTGTATCGAGTTCCGGTGAGCTGGCCAGTCTGTGGATGGTTTTTAGGCGGTTTTCCATCTCCCTCGGGAATGCGGGCTGGTTCCCCTTATTCCGCCTCAGCTACACTACGTCAGTGATTGCTGTGCAAACAAGTTATCCGCGTACGTGTACACCACCATTACTCTACCGTGCAAACATACACGTTACACTCGTCTGGTGTGAGACGTTCCCTGAGGGGGGGAGTCCACCGTGGGCCGAACCGCACAATAACCGTGAAAGATTGGTTCGGTGTGGGGCGGCGGAAGAGTGAAGTGGACTGCGATAGTCGTCGTGGGGCTGTGGACCACTGCGGCGGGGACGGAGCCTCTCTGTAGTTTCTAGGCTCCCGGTTAACATGCAATACAATAAAATACAATACAGTACCCTAATTCACCATCTATAGGTTTTCTTACCTCGTGTCTTTTACAGTTGTCTCGGTGTCTCAGTTGCTCTTGGTCTCCGAGCAGAGAACGAACTGTGAAAAATGGAATGGTAAGAAGGAAAATCTCAATGTCACTATAATGAAAGTCCCGAAGTTATGGACACCACTTTGTCTTTAAAAAGAAAAATCAAGGAGAATTACAGCCTTTAGAGCAGTGGTCGTCAAACGTTTTTGCTCAGGAGCCAGTACTGACGTTGTGGAGTGACACCTCAGATCACGTATGTGCTGATCTTATTATCAGTCCGTAACCTACATAAATTGGTATGAAGAGCCAATACTGACATCGTGGGGTTACACCTCTGTCGACATATGTCCTGTTCTTATTATTAATTGGTAAGCTACGTAAATTAGTATGAAGAGCCAATACTGTGGGGTCTGGCACCTCAGACCACAAATGTGCAGATCTTATTACTAATTGGTAATCTACATAAATTAGTAAGTTATGACCCAAATAGATTAGCTGTAGCAAGGGCACAATAAGTTGGCTTCTGGCCAGCAAGCACTGATCGTTAAAAGTCGGCACCATTCGGAACATTTCAACTGTTCTCTGTTTCGGATTGCGTCCACTCTTACTGACCCGAAGTTATTGGCACTGTAAGTCCCTGACAGTGTGTTATTGTTTTCTATGTGTGAGTAGATGATTGATTTATTAATAACAATAACTGTGCTTTTATAAAAAAGCATTGTGTGCAGCTGATCGGTGCGAGTCGCGCACGCCTGTGGCTTATTAGAACTGGAATACAAACAATCAGGCTATATAAAGAGCTGTGAGCAAATCTTGATCTTCGATACTGCGATGCAAATCCCTTTTACTGCAAGCTCTTCGCTTTCCGTATTTTGGGAAGTGGCAGTATGGACCAAACAAGAAAAAAATGTCCAGTAAACATGTGCTCTAAAATGCATACCTTAAAAATTATGAGCACTTGTTCATTAGAAGAGTTGTGTTTCAAAGCAGCGAAAATGAACAAGTGCTCGTAGCTGTTAAGGTATGCATTTTAGAACACTGGACATTTTTTTCTTGTTTTGGTCCATACTACCACGTCCCAAAATATGGAAAGCAGAGATGCGTTGTTTACTTAAATTGTTTTTAAATGTCTTATTCCTGAATATTGACTACTACTTTTGAAATACCTTTTACATATGTACATACTTTGTTTTTTGTGCATTACTGAGAAAGAAAACTACGCTCTTAAGAAACTGTTAACATTATTTTACATTTTTGGTGTTAGCTGTTAGTTGACAGATGCATATTGTTATAAAATATAGCCGAGAACCAGGGGCCACACGAATACTTGATTCGGGCCGCAGTTTGACGCCCACGGTTTTGGAGCCACTCTAACTGTAACACTCCAATGCAGGTTGGCGGATTCTAGTCATTATACAGCATGTCGAGCACCGTTCATAAAATTATCTCCACACTAATTTAATGACAGTTCGAAGTCGCACAAATACGAATTCGCTTTTAAATGTTTACCGAGACACTTTTAACTATCCGTCCCAGTTTTACGCGAACAGGTATTCAGTCCACAGTACGTACATGGAGCCTCTCCAGACACCAGTCCGAGACCGAACACTGAGCAGACTTCGGTGTTTCCCTCCTGCCTGTACAGGGGGCTTTTCTGATTGGTCGGTTTAAGTGGCCAGTGTCTGGTAATTTTAAATAAAATTCTAACTGAAAAATGAGCTTGATTTTGGCGTTGCTGAAATAATGGTTCAGCGTGGATAATGTCGACAATACGGCTGGAGTCGTATATGCAGAGTGTTTCCGTAAGAGCGTGCAAAAATTCAACACGACGTAGAGGACGGTCTACTGAACAATTTGAGGTACCTGGTGACGGAAAAGCCAGCTTAACGATGTATGGAAGTAGCCGGCCGTAGTAACCGAGCGGTTCTAAGCGCTTCAGTTTGGAACCGCGCGACCGCTACGGTCGCGGGTTCGAATCCTGCCTCGGGCATGAATGTGTGTGCTGTCCTTAGGTTATAGTATGAAGGCTTTCACGACCGGATGACATATCTTCTGGTAAACCTTGCGGGATGTAAGGTCGTGGTCCATGAAACTCTTCAGCTCCTAACGTTTCGTCCAGTGCTTCGCTGGACATCTTCAGAGGGGTGTTTCTCCTCCGGTGAGTCTTGCCGACTGGCGGGTCGGACGTCTGAGAGCTCTCAGACGTCCGACCCGTCAGTCGGCAAGACTCACCGGAGGAGAAACACCCCTCTGAAGATGTCCAGCGAAGCACTGGACGAAACGTTAGGAGCTGAAGAGTTTCATGGACCACGACCTTACATCCCGCAAGGTTTACCAGAAGATATGTCCTTAGGTTAGTTACGTTTAAGTAGCTCTAAGTCTAGGAGAGATGACCTCCGATGTTAAGTCCCATAGTGCTCAGAGCCATTTGAACTATTTTTTGAACGTATGGAAGTAAATTCGTCTACCGCTTTGTCTTGCGTTACTGTTATCTAACTTCTCTACAACTGACATACGCACAAGTTTACAAGTACTGTGCTGTTTATTTACATATACATACTTTATTTCCTGCAAGGAAATAAGAGGGACGAGCCGTATTTTCTACCTGGCCCTCTGAATGGCCACCTATACTTGAGGTTCGTGCAAAGAGTTCTACGTAAGTTGTTGGATAATGTACCCTTGTCTGTTCGTGAGATGATGTGGATACAACATGGCGGTGCACCGCCTCACTTCACTGTGGAGGTCCGCAACCAACTCAATACTGTGTTTCCTGAATCCTCTTGATTATTTCCTAAAGGGAAGAACGTCGCTTGTGCATGAGACCCCAGTGGATACGGAGATGGAATTAATAGTCAGAATTGTAGCTGCCTGTGATGTGATTCGAAACACACCAGGCATGTTTGTCACAGCATGTGAAGGTTGCGGTGTGTGGACGGGTTACTCCTGTAACCGAAATTGTAGACCTGAAGATGGTTCTAGAGGAACCGAAACCGGTCATGCGAATAACATTTTGTGCAATCAAGACAGATTATAAGGAACATTGGAATCTTGTTCTCCGATGTCATGCTTGCACTGGCGTTGATGACCGTCAGTTTCAGCACATTCTGTAAGATACAGTACAAATGGTACATTCATTGTGTCAATGGTGGCATTGGCAGTTAACTGTAACTAAGGGAAATAAAAAAGTACACAGTAATGTTATGCTTATCCATTACGGATATTTTAGAACCGTGACTGTATATTAATGTAAATAAATTATACACTACTGCAACCAGTCACTTTTTTCATTAATAATGCTTTATTACATTAACCGGTTTTCGAACCCTTTCAGGCTCATCTTCAGATGATTTCGGGAGAATCCAGGAAGTTACATCATTACTGGTAGTAGCATAATGCTGGGTGCTGCTGCACCTCACTGCAGATACAATAACTCTGTATTATTCATTCCTTGGGATTCATGTTAGTGCCAAACATGATAATTGCTAAAAAAAACTGCCTGTAACATACAAATAGAAATAACATAACAAATTACCTGAAATTTATTCTTGTAGTAATTTATTATTATTTTCTCTAGTGCTCTCATGTTATCACCATTCTCATGAAAAAACTTGCCCTTATATCGACTTTAACACATGTAAAGAACAACAAATTACATCTCTGTACAAAGTAGGCTTATGCCATATTTCTCTGTCAAGATCTTTGTTATAAGCAACAGTTGTAAAGCGCATGCTGGATGCTGGTAAAGTGTCACTGTTAAAGTGTGAACTAATATAGTTCGTATGAAAGTGTTCTGGACATCAAAATGGAGGCAGACAGATACGAAAAAAGCCGCCTATACTGTCGCAAACCAGCACCCAGCATTATGCTACTACCAGTAATGATGTAACTTCCGGGATCCTCCCGAAATCATCTGAAGATGAGCCTGAAAGGGTTCGAAAACCGGTTAATGTAATAAAGCATTATTAATGAAAAAAGTGACTGGTTGCAGTTGTGTATAATTTATTTACACAGTAATGTGATTTTACTTCTGTTATCTCCTTAAGCTGTCTTCTCCGACCACACGTTCCCTGCCTCAAATTGTTCAGTGGAGCATCGTCTATGTCCTGTTAAGCTTTTGCACGCTCTTACGGAAAGACCCTGTGCAGCTTATATCAATAAACAGTGTTACGTGTTTTCCGACAAGCCACACAGTGTGAACCGCCGTGTGCTCTGTCTGCTCCAGTACGACACGCCTCCTGCTGTTATCTCCATTCTCGCGATCTGTGACCATCTGTCGTTTTATGGGACAGGGATTCCTGTCGCTCCTAATGGATTGATAGCGTACAGCCGGCCTTGGTGGCCGAGCGGTTCTAGGCGCTTCAGTCCGGAACCGCGCGACTGCTGCGGTCGCAGGTTCGAATGCTGCCTCGGGCATAAATGTGTGTGGTGTTCTGAGGTTAGTTTGCTTTAAGTAGATCTAAGTTCCAGGACACTGATGACTCATAGTGCTCAGAGCCATTTGAACCATTTTTGCTAGCGTACAGCAGCTTAAGCCTTGCAGACTGTGTGATGAAATATAATAAATTGTGGGTCGATATGGGGGCACTAATGCCACAAGTCGAAATACAGATTAATTATAATACATCCCGTATAGCATATAACTAGTTTTAATTGGTTACCAAGGTACACCCGCTAGAATGTAACCCTAACAAATGCTCCCGGAATGTGTTAAACAAAGACAGATGATTAAGTTCGAAATACATTTTCCTAAAACCCACCTCCGATTTCAATACACTTTCGAATTCCCTTGACAGCACCACTTGCAGTCCTGCTGAGTTCCTCTTGGCGTTCTTTTGTGTGGGCACTGCTATTCAGAATCTGAGAGATCAATTAGTCTCTTGTGTTTGCACTTTGTTTGTCTGTCAACCACCCCGACAAAACTCCAAAGAGCAAGGTTTTTGGAGGTCTTGAACATTTCTTCTGATCCATCTTCTGGAGATGATGTGTCACCTGACGACCGGAACGTGCTCGGAAAAAAAAAAAAAAAGCACCCATCCTCATAGCCAAAGGAGCCTCTTCCAATAAAGCTGGGATCTCATTTTCAAGAAACACTAGATAAAGGGACTGTGTAAGACGATGCGCCGCGCGGGATTAGCCGAGCGGTCTAGGGCGCTGCAGTCATGGACTGTGCGGTTGGTTCCGGCGGAGGTTCGAGTCCTCCCTCGGGCATGGGTGTGTGTGTTTGTCCTTTGGATAATTTTGGTTAAGTAGTGTGTAAGCTTAGGGACTGATGACCGTAGCAGTTAAGTCCCATAAGATTTCTCACACTAGCGTGTAAATTACCTCTCTACACGTCGATGTATCTCGTATGATCCATTGTACCGTGGACTGCAGTTAGATTTCCAACGCCGGACGCCGCCATACAGCCCCAGACCATGATACCGCCGCCACCGTGCCTGACTGTGGGATGCATGTGCTTGATGTCGGGGTACGTATTCGGCTTGCGCCAAACTTTCTTTCTTGCATCAAATCCGAACACAATGAACTTCGGTTCGTCGCTAAATATCACAGTGTTCCAAAACTCCATCGGCTTGCTGATGTAGTCCTTGGCAAACTGCAGGCGTTGCTACCGGTTAATTTCCGATATGTATGGCTTTTTCCTGGGAGAACGTCCATGCATGTCAGCCTCATTCAACACTTTTCGTATAGTTTGAACACCAACAGTCTTCAGAATGAGATTTTCACTCTGCAGCGGAGTGTGCGCTGATATGAAACTTCCTGGCAGATTAATACTGTGTGCCGGACCGGGAGCTTCTGTAAAGTTTGGAAGGTAGGAGACGAGGTAGTGGCAGAAGTAAAGCTGCGAGGACGGGGCGTGGTCGAGCGTGGGTGGCTCAGTTGGTAGAGCACTTGCCCGCGGAAGCAAAGGTCCCGAGTTGGAGTCTCGATCCGGCACACAGTTTTAATCTGCCAGGAAGTTTCACCAACAGTCTTGTCGGACGTTGTCTGAACAGCCTCAGCAATAGTTGCTGCACGTTTAGTAGGTTCCTTCCGACGGTCTCGGGCTGTAAGCAATTTTGGACGTCCAGGACGACACCTATTCACTGTTATTCCAGTCTCTTTATATTTATGAATGATGGCTCGTACCGTGGTGTAGCTAACAGACACCTCTGCTCCGATCTGTCGATAGTTTCTCCCTTGTGAATGGAGCAATATCACTCTCTCACGCAGCGCCACTGAATGTTCCTTCTTCTTCGGCCCCATACTGACCACTATCGCGCAATACAGCAACATAGCGTCTGGGCCGTCAACAACACGCACTGTCTACTGCATCAGCAGATGGCGTTCCGGTACCTGAAAACCCAGAAATATACCGAGAAGCCACGCTCTGTGCCAATACTTTTTGTGTGCAGAGGAGGTACATGTATGCCCTTAACACTGCATTTCTTTGTTAGTGGTAGGCACTGTGGGCAGATCTGTAATGTCTGGTATGCGAGGTAGCATGTACATGTGCTGTGTATCGGAAGGTGCGGCGTTTGTAACCAGCAACGATAAATACGCACGTGCGTCAATACTGTTTGGTGCGATTGTAGGCGTCGCCGACCGCAGCGCCGTATTCTCCCTGTTTAGCTATGTCAGTATTTGAATACGTATGCTCTATACCAGTTTCTCTGGCGCTTCAGTATAGTCAGTATTTGAATACGTATGCTCTATACCAGTTTCTCTGGCGCTTCAGTGTAAGAGCTATTTTGTCAAATATGTTTCATCGTTTACTGGTGCCTTAAAATCGGTCGATAGCGCTGACACGCTGTTCGGAGCGGAGCGCAGAGGAATGATCGGACACACGGTCGGATGACTGGAAAAAAGCACAGGTGGCGCCTGTATATAAGAAGGGTAGAAGGACGGATTCTCAAAATTACAGAGCAATGCTTAACATCGGTTTGTTGCAGGAGTCTCTAACATATTCTCGGTTCGAATATAATGAATTTCCTTGAGATAGAGAAGTTGCTGTCCATGCATCAGCACGACTTTAGAAAGCATCGCTCCTGCGAAACACAACTCGCCCTTTTTTCACATGATATCTTGCGAACCATGGATGAAGGGTATCAGACGGATGCCATATTCCTTGACTTCCGGAAAGCGTTTGACTCTGTGCCCCACTGCAGGCTCCTAACTAAGGTACGAGCATATGGGACTGATTCCCATGTATGTGAGTGGCTTGAAGACTTCTAAAGTAATAGAACCCAGTACGTTGTCCTCGATGGTGAGTTATCATCGGAGGTGAGGGTATCATCTGGAGTGCCCCAGGGAAGTGTGGTAGGTCCGCTGTTGTTTTCTATGTACATAAATGATCTTTTGGATAGGGTGGATAGGAATGTGCGGCTGTTTGCTGATGATGCTGTGGTGTACGGGAAGGTGTCGTCGTTGAGTGACTGTAGGAGGATACAAGATGATTTGGACAGGATTTGTGATTGGTGTAAAGAATGGCAGCTAACTCTAAATATAGATAAATGTAAATTAAAGCAGATGAATAGGAGAAAGAATCCTGTAATGTTTGAATACTCCATTAGTAGTGTAGCACTTGACACAGTCACGTCGATTAAATATTTGGGCGTAACATTGCAGAGCGACATGAAGTGGGACAAGCATGTAATGGCAGTTGTGGGGAAGGCGGATAGTCGTCTTCGGTTCATTGGTAGAATTTTGGGAAGATGTGGTTGATCTGTATAGGAGACCGCGTATAAAACAGTAATACGACCTATTCTTGAGTACTGCTCGAGCGTTTGGGATCCCTATCAGATTGGATTGAGGGAGGACATAGAAGCAATTCAGAGGCGGGCTGCTAGATTTGTTACTGCTAGGTTTGATCATCACGCGAGTGATGCTTCAGGAACTCGGGTGGCAGTCCATAGAGGAAAAGAGGCGTTCTCTTCGTGAATCACTAGTGACAAAATTTAGAGAACCAGCATTTGAGGCTGACTGCAGTACAATTTTACTGCCGCCAACTTACATTTCGCGGAAAGACCACAAAGATAAGATAAGGGAGATTAGGGCTCATACAGAGGCATATACAGTGTGTAAACTTTTAGATGGCAGACCTCTCCCTAGTCCTGAATCGGTAGAAGTCGGTAAACATCGGGAGGCTTCGGTAGGCACGCAGTTGCCACTGCTGCCAACATTACGTAGCTGACTGTGTTGTACAAGGTAGCCATTGTCGTCTGCTTCGTTGTTGTTTTGCGCTCAACTGTTCTGCGTGTTTTTATCGTGCAGTTGTGCTAAACGTTATCAAAATGAGTGAAGAGGCAGTTGCTGGCCCGTCTCGGGAGTCGCCAACAACCACTACCGGTAGGCCTACGGTTAGAAGAAATCCAGTATTACGTAGCGATGCTCGCAAAATTATATTGCGTGTGATTGAATGCTGCGAAAGGGAAAGAGAGCAGAAAAAATTGCTTCACCCCATTTACAAATCTTCAGTGAGAGCTGCTACATACACAGGACAAAGCATGCGTAGCATTGGAAGATTCAAACAGTTTTCCAAGAATCATCGTGGCTATCACCACAAACGCCTGGCAAAAAAAGGTGAGTTTCCATTTCAGATATTTTGTTCGCGATCACTTTGAAGGAATCACCAACATTTCATCGCAATCGGATGAATGATTTGGGAACGAACAGAGGGCAGACATACATACATTCATTCATTTTTATATATAGAGATTGACAGTTACGTTATACTATGTGACCTGTTTAACGTTATTTAAATTTTGTAATTAATAGTTTAACATTTCGGGGAATGAAATAAAATGAAAAAAAAAAAAATTGCGAGTGGTGGAAATCGAACACGTGACAAGCCTTTACCCAATGAATTGCGCTACGCATAAAACGGTGACCTAACTGTAGAAACAGTGCCCATTACTGTTTCCGGACGTTCGGAGAACAACTCACCAAAGTTTCATTGCAATCGGATGAATGGTTTGTGAGCGCATAGTAGACAAACATACACACACACACACACACACACACACACACACACACACACACACAATGTACATGACGATTTCAGTTTCGTTTACGAACAACATTTAAAGCGAGTTTTACTTCCAAGCCTTTCGTCTGCTTTCGTGTAAACATGGCGCGCAATTTGTAGTGCAGCACTGCAACTGGTAGGCGTGCCTTGTCACCCCCCCCCCCCCCCCCGCCCCAACGGCTCCTCTCCCCTCGCCAACCAATGCTTGCTTCCTCCTCTCCCCGCACCAACCCTCACAACTCTGCCGTCTTACAGTTAACACACTGTAGGCAGTCATTTTTCCCTCGTTCTGTTTGGGAGTGGAACAGGGAGAGAAGATGCTAGTTGTGGTACGAGGTACCCTAGGCCACGCACCGCATGGTGGATTGCGGAGTATGTATGTAGATGTAGAATCGGAGTCGGATGGTCGGGGTACTACACTGTAATCCACTGAGAGGAGAAAGTCGCTCGTGTAAAAGGGACAGCCAGCGGCGGCAGTGGTGAGGGATGACGAGTGTGAGGGAGGCCCGCCGTCTGGCGCGCACACAGGTAGTGGCGAGCGGCCACTCGGCCGCTGGCAGCGGTTGGTTAGCGGGGCACCCGGGACAAGACACGCCACACCAGGCGTGCGCGGGCTGACATTTGGCGGCGGCGTTGCCAGATCACTGCTGCCCGCTCTGTACAGGACCGCGCAGCGCCGCGCCGGCATCTCAGAAGGCGAACCACCGCGCTCCGGTCCGGTCTGTGTTGCGGCCGGCAGCCTGCGCGCTGTGTGCGCCGCGGAGGCTGTGTGCACCCCGATGACGTCACGTCTGTCGTCATTATGACGTGTACACGCTGTTTCGAAGACGGCATAGGTCTTATATCAACTTCTGTGATTGTCTGAGACGCCAAGCCGCGGTAGATGTTCTTGCGGAATAATTCATGCTGCAGCTCATTGTTGTGTTTAACGGGTCCAGGGCTGCTGATAAAATATCGATACATCGAAGCTTCCTGATACAGTGAGACACATCGCTGCTATAAATTACAGCACAATATATCGACAGCAGGACAGAAACTATCGTTTGCCGATATTTTTATATTTTATTGTATTTTTTCACGATTTTCGGAAAGTATTTGAAACTGTCCTTTTGAAATTGTAGTAGGACATATTTTACTTTCACTGTGCGACGGACACTTACTACTTTTTGTGCTTTTATCACGTCCATCTGTCTCTTTTATTGTGCGAAGCAGATATATGTGGTACAAAATAACAACTCCGATTGCACTGGGAGGGGGTGGGCGGGGGGGGGGGGGGGAGGGGTGGCTGTGCCAATGGGGTAACAGGATTTCCGATGTGATAATGTTTGGTTTGTGGGGCGCTCAAATGCGCGGTCATCAGCGTCCGTCCAGTCCCAATTTTTACTCGGTGCATTTTTTTTCACAATCCAATCTATTCACTCTCACAAATGATGATGATGAAATGATGAGGACAACACAAACACCCACTCCCCAGGCCGAGAAAATCCCCAACCCTGCCGGGTATCGAACCCGGGACCCCGTGGGCCAGAGGCAGCAGCGCTAGCCCCTAGACAACGAGCTGCAGACGATTTCCGATGTCAAGAAATAGCGCACCAGTTGCGTGTTCGATAGGATTCATTACGGGAGAACCTGCTGGCCACTCCAATCGAGCGATGTCGTTATCCTGAAGGAAGTTATTCACAAGATGTGCACGACGGGGGCTCGAATTGTCGTCCATGAAGACGAATGCCTCGCCACTATGCTGCCGATATGGTTGCACTATCGGTCGGCGGATGAGATTCACGCATCGTACAGCCGTTACCGCGCATTCTATGACTATCAGCGGTGTTACGTCGGTCCCACATAATGCCATCCCAAAACAATAGGGAACCTTCACCTTGCTGCACTCGCTGGACAGTGTGTCTAAAGCCGGCCGGTGTGGCCGTGCGGTTCCAGCCGCTTCAGTCTGGAACCGCGTGTCCGCAACGGTCGCAGGTTCGAATCCTGCCGCGGGCATGGATGTGTGTGATGTCCTTAGGTTAGTTAGGTTTAAGTAGCTCTGAGTTCTAGGGGACTGATGACCTCAGAAGTTAAGTCCCATAGTGCTCAGAGCCATTTGAACCATTTGTCTGAATAATATCGCTTTGGTTCACTCGGAGACGCATTGACACTTCCCTTGTTGAGAGCCCTTCCTGGCACAAAGTAACAATGCGGGCGCGATCAAACCGCGGTTTTGACTGTCTAGGCATGGTTGAACTACAGACAACACGAGCGGCGTCCACCGGGGTCCGAACCGCACAATAACCCTGGGTTCGGTGTGGGGCGGCGGAGGGGTGAAGTGGACTGCGGTAGTCGTCGTGGAGTTGTGGACCACTGCGGCGGGGGCGGAGCCTCTCCGTCGTTTCTATGTCCCTGGTTAACATACAATAAAACATTTAATTATAGCGAATTACAGCAAATCGTACCTAGAACAGTGCATTTTTGATCAATCTTCAATACTCCATTTTGCTGAAATGACGTATTTTATGACAAATAAGTTATAATACAAAAAGCCTTTAATGGCAGGTATATCGTTTCCCGCCAAATGATTAACAAATGATACCAAAAGACCCATTTTGACGATTTTCAGTGGGCTGTTGCCCCGGAAAGATATAGTCATAGGACATAAGTTATAATATAAAAACCGAATAATACAGGCTTTAACTGCAAGTGATTTAATGCCGTGCGGCGTCTCCCATGCTGTGCCAGTGACGTAGAAGGCGGTCTCGCATCTCATTAGCCACATTACTGTCGACGTATTAAAAGTTTGACCGTCTCATTGTGTCTTTCACGCCTGGGAATGCTGTGGGACGGGTTGCTGCACGCCGTGGCGTCACAAAATTCCGCATCTGTGGACACTTTCACGTTCCGTGTGAGGATGGCTTGAGGCGGAGCGCCGCCCTCTGCAGACACGACCGGTCCAGCCACTGTAAGTCTACAAACTGGTGCAGCGCGGTTGCCCGGTTACTTTCAGCTACTTCTCTGGAGCCACCCGGTAGCGTGTGGCGGAGGGCATCTAGCGCTCTGGTCTCGTTTCCCTTCTCCACGTTCCGTTCACGGGTGCCTGACTTCGTTCGGAGTATACTGCGAGAATCCCGCCAGTCCACAAAGAAGGTTCGTTACAAAATATTGCTACGATCCACTTTAGAATTCTGCACAAGCGTACGGAGCGGTGAAAAACACGACTAACGGGAAATATCGATATACAGTACAAAGAAGTGCAGCACGGATGGTTAACGAAAGGCTCACGTAAACGCTAAAAAAACCTGAACTGGCGCACGCCTGAAGGTAGATGCTAAGTATCCCGCGAAAGCCTGCTCACGAAGTTTCCAGAACCAACATTAAGTGAGGTATCTGGTAGCAGTTACTTCTGTAAAATATCTGGGAGTATGCGTGCGGAGCGATTTGAAGTGGAATGGTCATATAAAATTAATTGTTGGTAAGGCGGGTGCCAGGTTGAGGTTCATTGGGAGAGCCCTTAGAAAATGTAGTCCATCGACAAAGGAGGTGGCTTACAAAACACTCGTTCGACCTATACTTCAGTATTGCTCATCAGTGTGGGATCCGTACCAGGTCGGTTTGACAGAGGAGATAGAGAAGATCCAAAGATGAGCGGCGCGTTTCGTCACAGGGTTATTTCGTAAGCGTGATAGCGTTACGGAGATGTTTAGCAAACTTAAGTGGCAGACTCTGCAAGAGAGGCGCTCTGCATCGCGATGTAGCTTGCTGTCCAGGTTTCGAGAGGGTACGTTTCTGGATGAGGTATCGAATATATTGCTTCCCCGTACTTAGACCTCCCGAGGAGATCACGAATGTAAAATTAGAGAGATTCGAGCGCGCACGGAGGCTTTCCGGCAGTCGTTCTTCCCGCGAACCATACGCGACTGGAACAGGAAAGGGAGGTAATGACAGTGGCACGTAAAGTGCCCTCCGCCACACACCGTTGGGTGGCTTGCGGAGTGTAAATGTAGATGTAGGTCTGGGAATATCCTACAGCCCCTCACCTATCATTGCTGTAGGGACCACCAGGACAACGTTAGACAACGTTAGACTCCTCCTTGCCCGCTCGATATGAGATTGGAATGGGAAATGGGGAGTGTCCTATCCGTCCGCCAGCGCTGGATTTAACCCACCCGGCAGATTACCAAGGGCCGATGCACCAGTTAGTTTGGATTTAGTTTTTAGGTGTTTTCCATATCCAGATCGGCGACTACCGGGCATGAAATCGCATTCCGCCTCAGTTACACAATTCGGAAACACTTTGCTAGCGTTCTCACACTTTCACACGGAATAACAATAGACACAGGCATCGCAGGAAGGAAGGATGGCGGCAAGGAGGATATCCGGCCATTCTCTGCTACTAACATTGCCTAATACAGGTTAACATGCCGATCAGGTGAAGATACGGGATAAGGACAGCAAAAACGAGGAGGGGGAAGTATCCTCTGCCGTGCACTTCACTGCGGTTTGCAGAATACGGATGCGCATGTACATGTTGCGTGGCGGGGAAAGACACTCCACACTAGGACGGTAGATACAATATCGATATATCTATAATTTGACCAACGATATATCGATGTATGAGGCATTATTTTCTTAGCCGATATATCCATTTAACAACATTGAAATGGCAATATCGAGTGCCGATTTTTTTTATTTTATACTTTTTTCGCAATTTTCGATAAATATTTGAAGCTGTTCTTTTTAAATCGTAGCAGACCATAATTTTACTGTCACTGTGTGAACAAGTTTTACTACTTTTTGAGCTTTCATCACGTCCATTGTTTCTCTATAACTGTGTGAAACAAGTATATGTGGCACACAGAAGAAATCCGATTGCACTGGGGGGGGGGGGGGGGGGGAGGGAGGTAAGGTGGCGGTGTGAACGGAATGGCTAAGTATCCAAGATGAAAAAGACAGCACACCAGTTGCGTTAAATACTATTTTTAACGAACTACTGTACTATTTTTCCCATCAACATTCTTCAGAAACAGTCGCTGAAAATCATGAAAAAAGTCTATATGACAAGATTGGTCTTTGCAGTGGGCGGTGACGTGTGAGGGGAAATGCTGATGTAATCGGCACTCGGCGCTACCAACAGAAACTGCAACGTTTAACTTCGCCACGCAATTTTGACACTGCAACTGTTAGGTCACTGGCGTTTACAGAAATGAATCATCAGGGAAGTCGACATGAAGTCTTGCGGAAAAATCCGATATGTGACGAAACCATCAGACACTTTTTATTTTGCCACTTAGCTGCAGTGACCATTGTTACCAAAGTGTGAACGCCAAGTGTGAACGTGCATCGTTTTCCTTTCAGTTCTTGATCTAAGGGGGATGGGCAGGCTGCTAGATTGTTGATGTACAGATTATCTAATAATATATGAATACTTAAATATACAGCTGTAAAACTGGCGGTATATTTACAATACGCAGCCAATATTTTTATATACCGGTACTTCAGTGTTGATGTGTCGATGCTTTTTCTCGATATATTAGTGTCGGTAATGATATCGGTTTAAATATCGATGTATCGGAGTCCCGATATTTTTAAAATTATTAACAGTCCTAGCTGGGATATGTGTCCGTTTTCAATAAGTCTCGTAGTTTTCAGTAGTCGTCTTCTGAAAGTCTGAAGGTACTTGAAGTACCTGATCCAAAGAGTCCCGACACCTAGTGTTGGACATTAATATGGGGTGTGTCCACCCTTCGCGTTTATGGCGGCTTGAACTCCTAGGTACTCTTTCAGTGACGTTTCCGACCGTCTGTGGAGCTATGGCAGCCCGTTCTTGCTCAGGAGCCGAAGCCAGAGAAGCCAGTGATGTCGGACGCTGGGGGTGGAACCGAAGTCGACGTCCTAACTTATCCCAAAGGTGTTTCATTGGATTCAGGTCGAAACTTTGGGCAGGCCAGTCCATTTCAGGAATGTTATTCTCCGCAAGCCACTGCGTTGCATACACTATGTGATCAAAAGTATGTTTTTGGGGGTGCACGGATACTTTTGATCACATGGCGTATGCTGCATTATGACTAAGATGTACTGTCATGCTGGCACAGTCAGTCATCGTCTCCCAAATGTTTCTTTACTGTGAGAGGTGCGCAACGCTGTAAAATGTATGAAGATAGTGACTGTTCTCGTAAGAACAGCTACCATTGATGACCGTGCGGCTTCTTTAGAATAAATGATAATTAATTGAAACCCTCACTGATGCCGACAGGTGTTGTTGATATACCTCGATGAGGACAGCTCAGAATGTGTGCCCCGTCATCAATGGTATCTGTTCTTTCGAGAACAGTTACTATCTTCATATATAGTTAAAGGGCTGCCCGGCCATTGACCTTCGTCTGTGCGAATGCGCACAGGTTGCCCGAACTCTTACGGCAATCGTCACCTTAGTGTGCGCGAGTGATGAGTGGATGGGCAAATATGTATTAGGTACATTACATATGTAGATTGTGGACAGTTGGGAATGTGAGTTACATGGGAGACGTGCAAGCGATAAGTCCCTGCAGTCGCGCTATTCATTTGTGCGCTCAGTGGCTCAGATCGATAGAGCGTCTGCCATGTAAGCAGGAGATCCCAGGTTCGAGTCCTGGTCGGGGCGCACATTTTAGCTGCCCCCATCGAAGTATATCAACAACACCTTGTAACCTCCCCCTCAGTTATCGACCTTAATGACAGTGAAAAATTAAACCGCGTGTACCTAATAGAAATTTGGGAAAAGCAATCGTCACCGAAGTCAATTTGTCGGTAAAGAGGGAGGAAAGGGTTACATCTAAATGAAAGGAAAAATGCAAATGAAACTGGTGGAAATTAATTTTGAAAAGGGGTAAAGTTAATAAAGAAAGTAAATGTGCAGCCGTTACGTTAACAATTAACTAACGGTAATTAGATATTTGAGATTTGGGGGAAATTACGGTCGCCAGTCCTAAGGACAATTACTATAGTAACTGAAAAAAGAAAGGTTATTACACATAAAATTAGCACCAGAAGCGTGGCGACTGAAGGTTGACACGTGTAGTGTGAAAACTGAAAGTTTGTCAGAAGTAATAAATTTCGCTACACTCTGACTTAATTTAGCAAAAGAATTAATAAAACCGGCAAATCTAAAGTTAATTTAGTGGCTGAAGTTAACAGTGAGCTTTCTTTCTGAAGCACATCGAAATTCAGTAAAATACGGTTAGTCTTGGACTACCTCAACAATCATTTCAAAAGCTACTTGAATCTACGCAATTTAGAAATAAGAGATTTAACTTTGAACTTGAATTAAATGATTCTGAACAATTAACAATAGTAAACTTTAGTACGTACCAAGCTGAGCTGCAGTCACAGGTAAGCTAAAATACTGTAACAAAACTCGCACTCTTAATTTGTGCTTGTGTAATCTAAATATTGCAGCCAGCTATGAATACCTTAACTGAACTTTGAAATTAAAGCAGTGAAATCGAATGATGCTGGCGTTTGAATTTCAACGACACTCGGGTTCATTCCGGAAAAGGAAGGGAGCCTGCTTGGTAATGCAATTGGGACAATGAGCAACAAAGGTTCATGCTACGTTGCTGCAATTTTGTGATTTGAACAGTTTGAAAAGCAGAGGTCTGCTATACAGTTCTAAAACTTTACGTGCTTCCAGTCTTCCTTGTTGGTTGATTGAAGGTTTGAAGCCGTCGATCGAGGAGGTGGCGACAGTCACTCATTGTCGGCCGTCGCTGTTGCAGAAGCTGGATGTTGGCGCGCCTTCTTCTCGACACGGTCACCAGGCGAAACGGGCTCTTGATGTGCGCCAGCTAATGCTTCCCGTCCGCGACACCGTGTCAGAACTATCATAGCAAGTCGAGCGCAATTACATGCTGTCCAACCCCGAAAGCGCGGCAACTCGCGGGAGCGTCACACAACACACCTGCTCCACTGCACTACCCCAGCCAGACTTCCCCTTCCCGCGCTCCACGCGACAGAGTTTACACTACCAAAGATCGTAAACACTTTTGTTCTCCACACGACCTATCGATGTATTCCTTCGATAGCATAGTTTTCCCTAGGCCAGACCCAGCGTATAAATACAAATAATATTCACAAAACAAACCAACATAAATGCATAATACATATATATATATATATATATATATATATATATATATATATATATATATATATATATATATATTCAGTAAAACGATTACAATATATAAAGACACAGAAATGTCATATCTTCAGGTAACAAAATAAGGAAAAAAATTTATAGTACAATAGATGGAAACAGGCGGATATGCATTTCCGGCGTTACAACCTGTCGGCAGCTGAGGGCTGTAAAATGTGTTTGTATCTTTCCGCATTTAGCGTTTACTAAGTGCAGTAAGGGGCCCGCGCTCGAATTGCGGAAAAACGACTGAAAAAAAGCGCAAGTGACTCCAGTACATAAGAAGGATAAAAGAACGGACCCGCAAAATTACAGACCAATATCACTAATTTCAGTTTGTTGGAGAATTCTTGAACATGTTCTCAGTTCGAATATATAAATTTTCTTGAGACTGAGAACCTTATGTCCACGCATCTGACTGGTTTTAGAAAGCATCGCTCGTGTGAAACTCAGCGTGCCGTTTTCTCACACGATACACTGGGAACTATGGATGAAAGGCAACAGGCAGATTCCATTTTCCTAGATTTCCGGAAAGCGTTTGACACGGTGTCCCACTGCAGGTTGTTAACGAAAGCATATGGAATAAGTTCACAGATGTGTGAGTGGCTCGAAGACTTCATAAGTTATGGAACCCAGTATGTTGTCCTCGACGGCGAGTGTTCATCAGACACAAGGGTATCGTCAGGAATGTTCCAGGGAAGTGTAATAGAACGGCTGTTTTTCTCTGTACAGGATGAGTCACTAACTATTGCCACCCAGAATAACTCCAAAAGTATGATAGTAGCTCAAAAGTTTGTGGTACAAATGTTGCATGGGGCAACGGGGGCCGTAATATGACGTTGAGTTTTTGTTGCTAGGTGGGGTCGCTTCAGAGATATGAAGGTCCGTTTTTTTAAATGGGATGTTATAGGTTGGTACTTATTTTCTGATAGCGGCTATCGAAACGATATCATTGATGTGTTACAGTAAGGTCTTTGAAGGTCAACGAAGGTCACAAAGGTGGCATGAACGTCCATTTACAGAAGGTGTTCGAACTGATGGCCATTGGTATCATGGATTGAGTGGTATTCCTTACCACATCGGCACTTACCGAAGCACATGCTCTGACAATTCTCTCTCGTATATCGTGCAAATAGTAAATATTCGCCGAATACGGCGTATCCATCTAACGTGCCATTGACATATAAACACCATTCGCAATGCAACACTAATCGGAACGCTAAGACTGGTATCGTCGAATCAAGCGAATGTGAATCGCACTGTTCGTCGTTACACGTTACCACATGCAACTGTTTGAATATGTGTTTAGAAACAGAATTCTATCTTAGCCGCTCCCTCCTTGTTGTTTGCTGTTGTCCTTTCGAGAAATCTGCAACAATGTTGTCAGGACACAGGTATGTGAAAATTTTGATAGGGGCCAGGTAATTGCTTTACTTCAGATGTTTCAAATGACTCTGAGCACTATGAGACTTAACATCTGAGGTCATCAGTCCCCTAGAACTTAGAACTACTTAAACCTAACTAACCTAAGGACACATCAAACACATCCATGCCCGAGGCAGGATTCGAACCTGTAACCGTAGCGGTCGCACGGTTGTCTGAAAATAAAAAATTAAACTTTTCACTCCAGGGAAGACTTGAACCAAGGACCTCTCGTTCCGCAGCTGCTCACGCTAACCACGGAACTACGGTGCTCCTGTTGTTACAATATCCTTGATGTTGCCTATCTCGCACATGGACTACTAAGTTTGTATATTTTGCTTTTTTTTTCATAGTTCCACACAACTTCTTCCTGTTTTCTCGATTGATCTGTGTTCAGTTTTTCGAGGCCTATCCACTGTGCCAACTTATAAGTAAATCTGAGGGTGGTGCGATGGGGAGGTTTGCATGGGGGCTTAATTAAATGTAATGAAAATGATTTTGATTTTAATAGCTGTAGGTCCGATTACGCAGTGTCTCGTAATCGGTTGGCCCTGACTAGTATTATTACGCTATCTGACTGCAACAAACAATGTAAGAAGATTTTCGTAAACACAGATAATTAATTAAGTCCCCAGCAACTATAAAATCTACGAAGCCAATAAGCACAAGAGTAACTGTTCTGTATGTGGGAGTGTGACTCAACGTCCACATCTGGCACGGTTCTTTACCAACAAGACAAGAATTTTTAAATACCAATTATACTGACGTGACAAAAGAAATTTAGAAAAACTATAATTACGCAAGAAAAACCAGAATTACACTCTAATGCAAGAACACAAGCCAGATGCTTTGTTGACTGAACCTGTAGTGACGCATTATTTCAGACACACAAATAATAAAGAACAATGTGGGTTTTACCTTCTTATATATTGACGAAATGCACTCATTACAATAACATCTGCTATCTCTCCCATCAAATAACTGCATAAAACATGGAACAACACTCTTTACTACAACATCTTACTCCGACTTCACGACAAGCAGTGCCCACTAGGACATCTCGGCACGAACTCTTTAACACACACTGTCCTCTACGAGCTCTCGACAGGCACTGACCTCTACGATCTCTTCACAAGCACTGACTGCCACGAGCTCTCTACTAGCACTGTGGAGGCGGCTTAATAGTACTCTTTGGCGCAATCTCTGGCGCAGAGGCACAGTGTAGCCACCTTTCAGGTTCCCTTGTAAGAACCACGACCTGCCTTTCGAAATGTCCAGTGGAACTTCATAGATCACTGCAGCGTAGTTATTGTCTTTGGATAAAAGTGTCATTCCTGTTCGGCTCACTGCGTATTTCTCCAAGTTGCCTTCGCTCGCTGTAGTCTAGCAGTTCTTACTATGTATCCCCCCCAAGTTCCATCGATCTGTGTTACTTGGCAGTGGGCAGTATAACATAAAAAAAAAGTTTCAAATGTTTCTGAGCACTATGGTACTTAACATCTGAGGTTATCAATCCCCTAGAACTTAGAACTACTTAAACCTAACTAACCTAAGGACATCACACACATCCATGACAGAGGGTGGATTCGAACCTCCGACCGTAGCGGTCTCGCGGTTCCAGACTGAAGATAACATCATGCACAAGTTAATTTCGTCCTTACGTTCTGCACACCACTGTACTTCAGGACTGCTCTGCGAAAATGAGGTTGGCGCGTGAGAGGAACTCAGGACGGACGGAATGAAATCAGACAGAAGACCGAAAAAGAGCGATCTCGTAAGGTTTTAGTGTTTCAGTATCGTGTGCTGACAAAGGCACATGGTGTCAGGTGTAAATCTTCGGAACGGCAGAACGTGCTGAGTAGTCAGAGACGGTGAGGGAGATGGGGGGGGGGGGTAGGGTGGGGAGAGAGTTGCCTGAGTGACCCAGATGCGGCGGCGCGCGGTTCAGTGCCCGCCGTCGGAATGCCGCCCATGCCGCCCGCAGCCACGGAGGGCGACGCTACCTCTGGCCCCCACCACTACACTCCGCCAGTGGCTGACCGCGGCGAGGCGAGTCGCGGCGCTGGAGGTCGGACAGGACATCCGCCCGTCACCACGGAAACTACGGAATCTCTCTACCAGATTGTTTGCTGGTATCTGACGTTATAGTCTGTCTGTAAACTCAAGAGCGAGCTGCGCTTTTGGTGGGGGAAGTGGCCTTTCCCGGAAGAACGCTGCCACCGGCCTACAGGGGGCACCCAAAATCTGTTGTCCATTATCGGTCTAGCAGTGTAGATCGGCGTGTGCAGTGATATACGTCGTTTATGTTCGTATGATCTTAGTTGCCAGTGTCAGTCAGTTAACCTTGTATACTTACTGATGGATAATCGTTTAGCATTGCAAGAAAGTGTGCAGAATACGAAGAAGTGGAGGTATTTGCGGAGTAACGAGCGTTCGATCGTCTCTATTGTTATTACATCGTGTATTAAAGAGACGACCCAAAAACAACTATTGGCTAATATTACCAGTCCCAATCAAAGGGCTGCCATCTATGCAAACGTCAGCCTCGTCCAATAGGACGCACAAGGAAGGAACGCGAAAATGAGCCGAATGGTTCAGTGGAATCGCCACGAAGGAAAACTAATAATCTTGGGAGAACACCGATCATTATAGACAGTTTCAAAATAACGTAAAACCTTTGACGCTTATGAAACACTAAATCTCTATCTCGGTCGATATTCACCTGATTCTGAGACATATTGCTTGAAATTCGTGTGCAGTAGCTATTCTAAACACTGCTGAAATTTTCTTCGAAACATGTACATCGATTTTGGACTTCTAAGCAAAAAGCTGGACATACGAGGTGTGTTCACGTCTTAATTTTTGGTAAGAACTTTTTTTGTTAATCTACAGCAATGTCATCCTCTTCAAAATATTCCCCATTACATACTGTATTCTTGTGCCAGTGCTTTTTCCAATTCCAGAAATTGTTTAGTAACTGTTTCTTCGGGGTAGTTTATAGGTCTCTTAACTGTGCATTTTTAATCTCATCCATGCTCATAAAACCGCTGTCCTTTAAGGGCTGCTTTGAAATGTTTATACCACTTCTATGCCCTTGGTTCACTTATAACAGGCTCACCAAAAGCAATATTTAACATTTTTAAAAATGTCATAAACTTCATTCCATTTCTATAACAAAATTTAATACAGATTCTCTAATCTATTTTTATACAAAACAAATAACCTTTGCTGCTACCAAAACTCATGTAACCTTTTTGCCAGCTGACAACAGAGTAAATACCCAATATGCATAACATTGTACACATACTTTTGAGACATGTTAACGAAGACAGTGACAAAAAAGTAGCGCAAATTGGACTACTACAACACACAAAATTATAAATTTATGTTTACTTTTTAAACACGTAACGTGTTGCAAAAATTGTTAAGTTTCAATGCAGTCCTTCAAAGAAAACTTCTACCTTCTAGTAGAAACGCAAAGTAAGAACAAGCCTCAAATTCTACAGATTTATTGCATTATATGGGGTTCGTTTTACGAATTGCAGTAGAGGATCATCAATACATTCGCGTGAACATTCTTATCTTAATATTATTTACTCTATAATGTTGTGTTTCGGAAGAAGCTATCGTTTTGTGCACTCCTTATGGTCTTAATACATTTGTATAAAAGTGAACGCAGCCGAGACGTATCTGTACACGGCATCGTCACAGATTTAAAGCGCGCGCCGCGGCAGGGGCCGGTACTACATTGTGAAGCAGCCTGTAGAGGCGCCATGTGACGTAGCAGGGTTGCCAGAGTGGGGGCTCGCTCGCTCTTCAGTTTACCGACAGACTATAACAGGACGGTGGGCCCAAGTTACCGCAGGTTCTCATACACGGTCTGATGTACAGAAACACAAATGTAAATGTCGCGTGACTAGGGCCTCCTGTCGGGTAGACCGTTCGCCGGGTGCAAGCCTTTCCATTTGACGCCACTTCGGCGACTTGCGCGTCGATGGGGATGAAATGATGATGATTAGGACAACACGACACCCAGTCCCTGAGCGGAGAAAATCTCCGACCCATCCGGGAATCGAACCCGGGCCCTTAGGATTGACATTCTGTCGCACTGACCACTCAGCTACCGGGGGCGGACTACGGGAAGATAGGGGTTCGGCTTAGCTTTGACCACGATCCGTAGGAAAAAAAAAAAGAGTTGGCTATTAAGCGTTCTGTGATGCTTTGACGTCTTTTGGGCACTGCGTGAGCCTCGAGAATTGCATTGTAGCATGTGGGCCGCACGTATGTGTTGAAGGCTTTACTTAATAAAACTCAATTTGCTACTTTGCTGATGCTAGAACGTTATTGCCACACTGCGTAACTTTCCCAGTTCTTAAACAGGGAATGCCGACTTAAAAAAAATCGAGCAACTGTCACATCAAAATACACAGAGAGCTCAAAGTGCAAAACGTATTCAGTTTTCGCAGTCGTCTGTTTTAATGTGAAAACACGATCTCGATAACAGCCACTTGATGATAGGCTGTGTGCCCGAATACCGGTCTGGCAGTCCAATATTTTTACATACAGCTCAGGTGTATAGGAAGGTGTCTTCTAACACAAACTTACAACATGCAGAACACCAGGATTTTCACAGTACCATATATTGATCGATTTGAAAAACGTAAAGAGATGACCCTGACGGATCGCGACGCATGTGGCAGACCTGCGTCCCAAGGCTGCGTTCAAAGAGGCACCGACAACGGTCGTCAGACACGGTCGCCAGACGTCGCCGCCGCCGTCGGCCGACAGTTTGGTCATAGTGCGTCCGATCCGCTGCGTCGGTTTTTGCCCGGATCGAAGGAGGTTAGGTTAGGTTAAGTTAGAATCTATTTCATGTATGAAGTAGGTTAGGTTTTAGCCTCTTAGGGTGAGGTGGATACCTTGACACCTCTGTGCTTGGATACGAATACTGCATAGCGGCTTCTGCTGTTAACGATGCCGAATGCATGTGAATGAGCTTTCGTGTCTCGTAAAGAACGCGGCGAGTACTGTACACTCTGTCCTCGGTTATCGGAATAACAAAAATGTTCAAATGTGTGAGAAATCTTATGGGACTTGACTGCTAAGGTCATCAGTCCCTAAGCTTACACACTACTTAACCTAAATTATCCTAAGGAGAAACACACACACCTATGCCCGAGGGAGGACTCGAAACTCCGCCGGGACCAGCCGCACAGTCCATGACTGCAGCGCCCTAGACCGCTCGGCTAATCCCGCGTGGCTATCGGAATAACAAGGCAAGTTTTATGAATATATGAGGTGACGGGAGAAACGTTCTGTTATATACTCGAGATAATTTGTGGTCGCCTTGAAAAGCAAGTTACAAACACTCTGTTTCGCTGTATTTGTTTAAAGTTGTGCACACGTACGCCAGTTAACCTTCAATGACTGTTACTTACCACACGAGTCAAAGGCAAGCATAAAGTGTAGGATAAGATACTATGAGAACCTTCAGTACTTAAAAGCGGGAACACGTACCGTACACCACATTTCCAAACCACTTCATACTAACAGAATCAGTACCCTACTGGCATAAAACGCCAGTAAGCAGCAATAATAATTTGTAGACAAGTAATGACAACCTACAACAAAAGAGACCCAAACAGTAGCTATAACCAAATAGGATACTCCAACTTTCTCACTTGAACAAGTTATTTTTTGAGTTTATAGTGTATGCCTAAAATTTCCAATAAAGCTTTTGCATATTTCAGGTTTCGGATAAACGTACGATTTCACTCCATAGATTCCGAACTATATCCCGATTCCAGAATGAGATTTTCACTCTGCAGCGGAGTGTGCGCTAATATGAAACTTCCTGGCAGATTAAAACTGTGTGACCGACCGAGACTCGAACTCGGGAAGGTAGGAGACGAGATACTGGCAGAAGTAAAGCTGTGAGTACCGGGCGTGAGTCGTGCTTCGGTAGCTCAGATGGTAGAGCATTTGCCCGCGAAAGGCAAAGGTCCCGAGTTCGAGTCTCGGTCGGGCACACTGTTTTAATCCGCCAGGAAGTTTTATATCCCGATTGTGATATTTTCATCCTCAGTATGCCACAAACTCAGTCTTTCTTGGACTAAACTTACCAGTTTCTGTACTTTCAACATTACAGCACCGTCAGCAATCGTGATAATCTAAATGTAAGAAACTATCAGCCTCAAAATGGTTCAAGTGGCTGTGAGCACTATGGGACTTAACATCTGAGGTCATGGGTCCCCTAGAACTTAGAACTACTTAAACCTAACTAACCTAAGGACATCACACACATTCATGCACGAGGCAGGATTTGAACCTGCGACCATAGCGGTCACGCGGTTCCAGACAGAAGCGCCTAGGACCGCTCGGCCACACCGGCCGGCAAACTATCAGCCTCGATTGCGGTAATGAAACCAACCTTCTCTAAGAGGGCATGGCCTTTCTAGACCATGCCCTCTTCGACAAATTATAGATTCAGATATATCTTCTGAAGAAGTCTCAATTATTTGGGCTGAAACCTAGGTAAAGATTGGTTTCATTACCGCAATCGAGGCTGATGGTTTCTTATATATTATCAGTTTCTCACGCTACATATTTCGTGTGCGAGAACGTCGGTCGATTTGCCCGAAGAAAATAAACTGATTTGAATGTCACCGAATGTCGTCCGAATTTTGTACGTTCGTGAGTTATGATCGGCTGTAGGCGGTGTACTGATTTGAAAAGATCGTCCGTCTCCGGCCGATGTCGGTCGCCGGAGGAATCCACCGATGTCGGAGCCACTGTGACCGCAGCTGAGTGACGCGTCGGTCGTCGGTGGCGACGCGGAGCCGGTGGCAGCACGCTGGCGCAGGGTCACTGACCCCTAACGGGACGCGGCCGACCGGCGCGGCAGCCGCTGGCTCCAGACTCACTCCAGCATCCTCCCAGCACCTCCCTGCTACTTCTCATATCCGTCCCCCTCCCTACCTCCCCCGTCAGCTTCCTCGTTCCACTGCCGCCCCCAGCATCCGGCTTTTGCAACCAGGACCTACGGGCCTCCATTGTTTCCAGTTACGCAATTATAACAGCGTAGGCAAGATATAACTGACCCGGAAAATACACTACTGGCCATTAAAATTGCTACACCACGAAGATAACGTGCAGATGATAAACGGGTATTCATTGACAAATATATTATACTAGAAGTGACATGTGATTACATTTACATGCAATTTGGGTGCATAGATCTGAGAAATCTATGGTGTTGACTAATACACGCTTGGTTCAAATGGCTCTGAGCACTATGGGACTCAACTGCTGAGGTCATTAGTCCCCTAGAACTTAGAACTAGTTAAACCTAACTAACCTAAGGACATTACAAACATCCATGCCCGAGGCAAGATTCGAACCTGCGACCGTAGCGGTCTTGCGGTTCCAGACTGCAGCGCCTTTAACCGCACGGTCACTTCGGCCGGCCAATACACGCTTCCAATGTGGGTTCACCGCAATGTCGCCTAACACGGATGCGACCATCATGATGCTGTAAACAGAACCTGGATTCATCCGAAAAAATTACGTTTTGCCATTCGTGCACCCAGGTTCGTCGTTCAGTACACCATCGCAGCCGCTCCTGTCTGTGATGCAGCGTGAAGGGTAACCGCAGCCACGGTCTCCGAGCTCATAGTCCATGCTGCTGCAAACGTCGTCGAACTGTTCGTGCAGATGGTTGTTGTCTTGCAAACGTCCCCATCTGTTGACTCAGGGATCGAGACGTGGCTGCACGATCCGTTACAGCCACGGGGGTAAGAAGCCTGTCATCTGCACTGCTGGTGATACGAGGCATTTGGGATCCAGCATGGCGTTCCGTATTACCCTCCTGAACCTACCGATTCCATATTCTGCAAACAGTCATTGGATCTTGACCAACGCGAGCGGGAATGTTGCGATACGGTAAACCGCAATCGCGATAGGCTACAATCGGACCTTTATCAAAGTCTGAAACGTGATGGTACGCATTTCTCCTCCCTACACGAGGCATCACAACAACGTTTCACCAGGCAACGCCGGTCAATTGCTGTTTGTGTATGAGAAATCGGTTGGAAACTTTCCTCATGTCGGCACGTTGTAGGTGTGGCCACCGGCGCCAACCTTGTGTGAATGCTCTGAAAAGCTCTTCTTTTCCATATCACAGCATCTTGTTCCTGTTGGTTAAATATCGCGTCTGTAGCACGTCATCTTCGTGGTGTAGCAATTTTAATGGCCAGTAATGTATTTATAAGACTTACACGGAATCGATCCCTCTTAACGAGCAGGACAACTGCCTATCACAGAAAATGCTTGGGAACCGAGATATCGATTCAGCAGTTATTTGTCACACGTAAGCGCAAGCGCATGTGCATCCCCCAGAATGCTCTGTCCCGAGTACTCGGTGCTGTGATTTCGTTTCGTTCGGCGAGAGGAGCAGACGTGTTTAATGACCAGCCGAGTGCAATACAAAGCGGTGCTCACGGTGAAACAGCGTGTGCTCATTTTTGAGTGTTGCGCAAAACTTAGAAGGGGACCCTCCATAATGTTACTTGCGGATTTTGATGCGCTTCACATATGTTGTAGAGGCACTTACCCTGAGTACCTACCTAGCCGGTTTTTTTTAGCGACGGGCCTTGGTTTTTGAGAAAATCGATTTTGAAGTTCATTGCGCACTTTGTATACTTGTAACATTACATCTAGCGTAGCGTAGTAGTAAAGGTTCACGGCTACCGCGATGGTACATATTCGAATCCTGCTCATATATATACTCGTATATATATATATATATATATATATATATATATATATATATATATAGAACCGTACGGTAAATTTGGTCCTAACGTTCAAAAACGAGTAGGCGAATTAACTCGGAAGTACAGAAGTACAGAAGTTCACGAAACTGGTGTATGAAGAATTTTTGTGTTCTGTAATTCTTCCTTACGGGGGATAGAAATTTTTTTTTTGTACATTATCGATTCATGGGGAGGGCAAACCGATTCAGCTTTATACGATCATCTATTCACTGATGAAAGGAAAGCGAGCACCTCCATCCTAAAAGTTGTCCCACCAAAGTGCACTCTTTATTGCCAGCCCTGCTATTTTTATTTTTACCGACAGGTGAAAAACTTCACGAAAATTATTCTGAATGCTCCGGACTTGATGAAAAACAATAGAGAGACCGCTTCTAGGGAAGATACGATAAAACTACATTCGCTAATCCTGCATCAATTCAGCGCATCTAATTTTGAAAGCATGATGAGATACGCATGGTTCGCATATGAAAGAGCTTTTTGAATGCAAAAGAATTGTGTCTCCTGGTATCGCTCATGAAGAAACTGTGCACCTGCAAGACGGTTGCTTTCATAAGATGCGCGTGGTGCTGCGAAAATTTGTGCTTCGGTTGTTTCTGATCACCCACAATATTGTTCTACTTTCCACATCCTAGAGACCACTCTCCGTGAAATAAAGGGAATTCGACTAAAGCGAAAAAAAAAAGAAATAAAATAAAACGTTTTCTGGTCGGAAATGTATGTAAGTTTGCTCTCTTGTTCTTTTAATGAAGTACTTAATCTGTCACATGTCATTCCTTTTGTAATTCGCGATGGTTCAGTAGTACTCGAGAAAGTGAGATGCGGTTGATGTAATTTTACTGTGGAATGTGTCACAATGCAAGCGATATATTATTCGTGTGACTCACAAGAATGTCACATTAAGTTTGATTCAGAATGGCCGCTACGGAACGGGACGTCAAAACATTGCACAACGCATTCCGTACGGCGGCATTCACACACACCACTCACACACACCGGCAATAGAACGAAACCGGATGGAACGGAAGGTCGCCATCAAGGTCTCCCAGAGGAAAGTTCTGGCGTTGAGGTTGGCGGTGCAGCGGAGACATCGTCTGCTAATGTCGGGAGGAAACCTACTCACTCACTTATGTTACAACATTGGATTCCGTGTCTTCCGAATATTTATTTCTTGCTTTATTTTCTTGACTCACTCTGGAGGGTTGCGAGCGACCTTACATAGAATATGCCAGAAAGAAGAACGTATAATTATTTACGTTTTATCATGCTTGGACATACGTAAAGCCTACTCTGTGCATCAATAGGCTAAACATTATCCATTAAAAATAATTTCTTAACACAGAAAAAGCCACCTCTGTGACAGGAGAAAGAGAAATTGTTATGAGTTATTTGGTACTTATATATGTACCAAATAACTTATAACAATTTCTCTTTCTCTTGTTACAGAGGTGGCTTTTTCTGTGTTAAGAAATTATATATATATATATATATATATATATATATATATATATATATATATATATATATATATATATAGCGTATAAAGTGAAAACGTGCCACCTATTGCCCTATACAGGGTGTTTCAAAATGAATATACGGGTGTTTTACAGCTGCATAGCATTTTTTTCATTCAACTTACATTTATAAATTATACACCAGATGAAAGTGCAACTCGAACAGTTTTGTTCGCATGCTTTTGCGCAAAGGGAAGAGAGTTAGGAACGACTATGAGTGACGGTAGAAGGTGCTAGATGAGTTAGGGTCTTTCAGGCGTAGATCTAAGAAATCAAATCGGAAGGCTAGTCGTGAATCAGCAGTTCCAGTGACGTCTGTCTTGAGACTTTTTAGGAGCCACAGTACTTACTTGCCGCTTGCAATTGTTAAAAGTACTAATGCCTACAGACTACAGTTTACGTGCCAACTTTGTAATCGAAATGTTGCTGCACGACGATGAAGATTTTTCGTGATCGTGTCGTCTTCAGCGGTAAATCGACATTTTACCTAAGTGGAAACGTGAACACACATGATTTATTTGTCTAAGGGTCACCAGATCTCCACGTGATGGCACAGTTGCAACGAGACTCCCATAAATCCAATATTTTTTTTTCTATATCCTGGCGGAAAGTTTTATGGGCCTTTCTTTTTTCGGTGAAGCAACGTAACCTGTGTTTCTTATCTTGATGCGTTAGAATATGGCTCTTTCCTGAACTGGAAGAAGCTGAATGACAGAACTTTATTTGGCAGAAAAATTCTGCGGCGCCTCACAGGCATAACTGAGTACACGATTGGTTAAATGACGCAGTACCCGACCGTTAGATTGGGCGCAAGAGGCCGGATGAAGTCTTCGTTCACGCACGATCTGACCCCATACGACTTTTACCTTTGGGGTTCATAAAGGATTGTGTTTATGTGCCTCCGCGAACAACATCCACCAGACTTTGGAAACAGCATCGTTGCAACAATTTCTCCACACCCAAACACTGACCAAGGATTGGGAAGAACTAGCCTATCGGCCCGATGTGTGTGTCACCAACAGAAATATCTGCACTATAAGGTATAGCGGGCATTAGTGCAGGTATTGTTTACTGTTGACTGAAAACGATGTACCGAATGACATTACATTGATATCACTTGCAGCCTAATAATTATAGCTATCGTACAAATACTGATCTTTTTGAAATGTTTGGACGACACGACATGACTATACTCTCTTTTGCGAACTGTTTGGAAAAACTGCCATTTGACCTTTTTCAAGACCATTCATTATGGACTTTACTTAATTCATTAATGTAGTCGACTATCTTTGCTAGTTCTTTGGTTCCGAACGTATATTCCAAATTCTTGCATTTCCTAACTTCACTTTCAGCATCCGGTGCAGGGCTGACTGAAGTGACGTTCTGTTGACGTTCAGTTTTTGGTGAACACACTTCTAAGAGAAACTTAATTTCCGTCCCGCTGACGTTCAATGTGAGTCGACCTCTACTCTTTAGTGCAGTTGCCCTGTGTTCTTTTCAGTATTTAATTATCCTAACACTTGGCACATTTAGGGGCTCCTGATATTCGATATCTTCTTCATCATCATCATCATCATCTTCTTCTTCTTGTTCTTGTTATTTATTGATTTATAACTGATTACTTGTTTGACTAACTTGTTCTGTTGGTACATTGTTTCCATTTCATGCACCCATGCTCTTTTTTTCGTTTATACAATATATATTAATTTCTCTTCTAATTTGTTTACTCTTTCGTATTTGATCTCTGACGGTACACTGTTTAACTTTCCTTAAAAATTTCATTTCAAGCGACTGTATTCTCTTTTGCCTTTCTTAGTTTAATATCCGAGATTCGCTTCCATATATCAGAATAGGGGTAGCCATTACCATGTAAAATCGTAGCTTTGCAAGCTTTCATGTCTTCTGAGCATTGTGCCATATATAAGTGGAAACTTATTTAATTTATTGCTCATTTCGCTTTCTATTCGTTGTAGTAGCTCAGCCTGAATGCTGAAAATGTGACATCTGGTTTTCTGATTTTTTATGTAGGACTGTTTTGGAGCATACTAGAAATTTCAATTTAAAGACCATTACTTAAATTTCTTTTATGAAATTTTTAGATTGTAGTCTTTACATATTTCATTGAGGCATGGATTGCAAATTAAATGTGATTTTCTGTCATCTTAATAAATATTTGGTCACAGGAAAAGAACTGAGGAATTATGTCTGTGTGACCTGACACTGGTCTCACGTCTCATTTAACTTTACGTTTCCACTATCTAACAATGTCCTCTAAATATGTGAGAGCTCTTGAGAAAGTGTAATGTCCTATAGGTCGCGACATGGAAACGACAATAACAACCTGATGCAGCTTTCCACAGATGTGTGGGGTAATGTCTCTAGTATGCCTGTCGATTGTGTCATTTCTATTTTCAGTTCTGAGCACACAGTGAGCCCGTAAAGTTTCCTAGAACAATCGTGCCTCCCGCAAAGTATGGGTACCTGCTGAGAGGCTGCGCCTGATTTCACGCAACCTCTCATAACGTACTTGTCTTGCATTTCCTTCTACACGACAGTTCTCGGTCGTCCACTGCAGGGGCAGTGAGGATGTACCTGCAACGTTTTCCGTGAGGAGTGTTTGACCACCCACCATAAAGCCTGCACTTGGCTCCCTCTGATTTTCGTCTCAGCTCACATTAACCATTGGCTATGAAGACAACATTTTGGCACAGACAACGAGATACAGACCAGGGGAGAGAAGTGGCGGAAAGCACAGGCGCGTGCCTTTTATGATGAAGGTTGGTACAACGCTACAATAAATGTCTAAGTCAGAGCGGCGACTGTATAGAGAAGTAGCTGGAATCTGTAGCAAACTGTTGCCAGTGCAACAGTTTTGATTTTCACTGTGGTTTTCCGAATAGCCCTCGTATATTGAACTAGCGACCCACCTCAGCTGTCACGGGTAGTGCTAAATATCTACAGCCAGGCGACTTGCCTTGCGCAGCTTAATAAATTATGTATACAAACCTTATTTGTGAACTAGTCTGTCTATTAGTATTAAAATCCCTACAGCAGTTCCAGGTATTAGCCTCCACATACTGGCAGGAAAACGGTACGGGAAGCTTCGGTTTATAATGGGTATACAAGGAGATATGTAAAGATTCTGGAAATAATAATTTCGTGTAGTGCGATGGCCTGGTGGAAGTCTTTCAATTGAACACCACTTCGGCGAGCTGTGTGTCCCTAATCGGCCCCAGTTATCTAACCAGAGAAAGGAGACCTATGGACTAATGTACAATCCGTACCACATGTCGTTTCTGGCGAATGTTGAGATCACTGAGAAGTGAATGCCAGGTTAAAAGACAGACAGAGATCCGTGGTCTGACTGCGGTTCGATCTCAGTATATTACGATTTTCCAGCATGCGCTTCACCACTAGACTATCAGACTGGTAACAGATTCCGGTCAAGCTTTGCTGCACTCTGTGTTGTTGTGGCTACTGTTTATTTTAGTGCTTTTCCCGCCATTTAACACTTCCTTTCTAGCTGACCAGCTCATACCTCCCATTGTTGCCACGAGATGACGCTCCAAACGGAACACGTAACAAGACATACATTACACATTCATCTACGATTTGTAGGTACAGTCAGCACGGATTCAGAAAATTTGTGAAACAGAACTCTTTATTCTGACGAAGTAATGAGTGCTGTCGACAGGAGACCTCAAATTGATTTCCAAAACACTTTTGGTGCCGTCCGCCACAAACGGCTTCTAGCGAAACTACATATATTTGGAGTATCGCTTCAGTTGCACGACTGGATTCGTGATTTCCCTGTCAGAAGGGTAATCAACGGAAAATCATCGAGTAGAACGGAGTGATGTATGGCGTTCCAGAGGGAAGTGTTGTAAGTCCTCTTCTGTATAAACGCTTTAGGAGACGATCTGAGCAGCCCTCTTGGATTGTCTACAGATGATGGCCTCATTTATTGCATATTAAAGTGATCAGAAGCTCAAAACCAAACGAAAAATGATTTAGACAAACTATCTGTATGGTGCGAAAAGTGGCAGTTGTCTCTGAATAAGGAAAAAGTAAGAGACCATCCACACAAATCTGTCAAATTTCTGTTACAAATCACACAAATCTAAAGGCTGTCGATTCAGCTGAATAGGGGAACTACAATTAAGAACAGCTTAAAGTGGAACGATGAAAACATAATGTTGCGGGGGAGGCAAACCAGAGACTGCGTTTTATTGGCAGAAGACGCAACAGAGACTGCCTACACTACGCTTGTCCGTCCCCTGCTAGAGTACTGCTGAGCGGTATGGGATAGAATTCACGGAGGGCATCAAGAAAGTCCGAAGAAGGGCAGCTGATTTTGTATTTTCGTGAAGTAGGGAGAGAGTGTCACGGATATGATAGGCTAGTTGGACTGGCAATCATTAAAACAAAGGCGTGGGGGTGGCCGAGCGGTTCTAGGCGCTACAGTCTGGAACCGCGCGACCGCTACGGTCGCAGGTTCGAATCCTGCCTCGGGCATGGATGTGTGTGATGTCTTTGGGTTAGTTAGGTTTAAGTAGTTCTAAGTTCTAGGGGACTGATGACCTCAGAAGTTAAGTGCCATAGCGCTCAGAGCCATTTGAACCATTTTTCTCCTCCGAATGAGTAAATATTACGTTGAAACCCACGATCATTGTAATGAAATAAGAGAAATAAAAGCTCGCACGGTAAGATTTAAGATCTCGTTTTTGCCCTGCACTGTTCGAGAGTGGAACGGTAGAGAAATAGAGTAAAAGTCGTTCGATGAACCCTCTGCCGGGCAATTAAGAGTCAATTGCAGAGTAGTCGTGAAGATGAATAGATGGAGAACTTTAGTTATTACCAATTACACACACAAATCTTGCTCACGAATCAATTTGACTGCTGGCGAAAACCGCATAAAAATCCCTACAGTAGAGATTAGTCTTCACATAGAGACGGCGGGACTCTGATTTATAACATGTATACGTAAGGCAGAGGTACACCCTTGTGGCAGTTTCCTGTTGGTATTTATTGGACCTGCCTTCCCTTTCGCTATTTCTGTTATTACTGCCGTGTCCTGAAATTGAACATAGCTCCACAATAATAAAGTGGAAGGACTACACAAATTGAACTTGATTTAGCAGGGACGCCAACTGTTGCCGGAAGGACGAGGGCGAATGGTGACGGCGTATGTTAAGAAACAATACTCCACATAGCAGATTCCAAAAGGCAAAGCCCGTCCTCCAAAGCTTTGAAGGTCCAACGGTACCGACCATCCGCCGCGTCATCCTCAGACGTCACCGGTTGCGGATACGGAGGAGGATGTCGTGAACACACCACTCCAACACACCGCTCTCTCGGCTGGTGTCAGCTTTCGTGACCGCAGCCGCTACTTCTCCGTCTACCATCTCCTCTATTGGCCTCTCAAGGGTTGAGCGCGCGGTCGCAGGTTCGAATCCTGCCTCGGGCATGGATGTGTGTGATGTCCTTAGGTTAGTTAGGTTTAAGTAGTTCTAAGTTCTAGGGGACTGATGACCTCAGATGTTGAGTCCCATACTGCTGAGAGCCATTTGAACCAAGGGCTGAGTGCACCCCGCTTGCCAACAGCGCTCGGCAGACCCGGGTGGTCACCCATCCAAGTGCTAGCCAAGCCCGACGGCGCTTTGGTGATCTGAGGAAAACTGGTGTTACCACTGCGGCAAGGCTATTGGCGACACATAGCAAATTAAGCTTCTGGGTATTGTACGGTGCTACAGATTCTGCTGCAACCGCGAGATTCCATTAGGAAGTCCTTTGCCGGCTAAACTTGGGCATTGAATAGGGAGACGATCGAGCGCGCTGGGATGGAGGGGAACGGGCAGCCTGCGGGTCTGCGAGGAGAAGCGTCCAGAAGTGTGTTAGCGGCAGCCGGCGGGGCCCGGCCGAGCGCAGACCGCCGCAAGAATGCGGGCTGTTCACTCGTGGGGCTTCTTGAGGGGCTGACGCTGCCGTCTGCACGCCGCTAACACGGTTTTCACCAGTCCGGCCGCCGCTCTCAGCGTTCAGAAGCTCGATAGCAGGTGCTCGGTCGATATCTCGCCAGGCACTTCTCACTAAAAGCTAAAATTGGAGAGAGGTAGTAAAAGTTGAAACATCCTGGCAGATTAAAACTGTGAGCTGGACCGAGACTCGAACTCGGGACCTTTGCTTTCACGTGCAAGTGCTCTACCAACCTTTTTTTTCCAATGTCAGACTTACAACCTTTACTGACATACATTTTGTTGTACTGCCGCATAAATAGTGTCTACAATGTCCAAATGTTGACAAATAGCGGCTAATTAGAAAATTAATTAATTACGGAAATGAATAAAACTGAAAATGTCCAAATGAAAGACATGAAGACATTGCAGATAGTTCAAATACAAAAGAAACATGCTCATGTAGCAATGAAATGAAATTCGTGTCGGGGGCGACACCTGCTCACGACCCGACGTTCGATAGAGCAAGAGAGCCATCTATCGACTCGTTTTCCAGACGTTGGTGTAAGACTGGGTGTCTTCTCTAAATTAACTAAGGGTCCGTAAGTGTGATCGATGTCTATCTCGGCTTCTTCGCCTATCTCATCTCTCACCCGTCACACCCCATCTGGCCGGCGGGTCGGTAAATGTAAGTCGCAAGTAATTACCGAAGTCTTGCCCATATATCTTATGTTGTTGCAGCTTCGTGATTCCATCCAGGAGAAAATGCCAAAAATCCATTTTGTCCTTTTCCGATTCGTTATAGACGTAGCCCACCACCATTCCCCGTACCCATATCACTGCATTGGTTTTTTGGACCGGAAAATAAGATTCTTGGGGGAAAAAAAGTTTGTCTGCTGAAATTGTGTGAGAGGCGGAGCGTAACAGGAACGCCAATATCTGTTGTGCCAAGTGCCACACTGGAGCCGTCCCACTACATGCTAAACGATGTTCATCAGTGTCCACTGTTGCGCAGCCTAAACATAGTGGAGTGTCTGCCAAAAGAATCGCGTGCCGCCGTTGATTCGTTGCCAACTTCCTATTTACCACCACATGCCATGTTGAGCGTACCGACGTTGGGAGGTAAACGTTCCGTATAACGCGCCATATCTGTCGCCAGTTCTTGTCTGGGTACTTCTTTTCCAGGGTATTCCTGGGGCACCGGCGCAGTAAGAGTTGGTATACATCTCGCGTCGTCGGTAGTCGTGTTGTTGGGAGGGATTCTCTGACATAGCTAAGCTCAAAAAAAAAACAAAAAAAAAAACAAAAAACTTGAAACGTGACATCTTCGGTGAAATATGGCCAACATTGACTGGGGGCAGCATTGAAGTGGGCGCTAGTACATCGGCCAACGCACCCGAGATATTGCGAAATTGACCGCGCCACTGTCGTAAAATGGTACTGACGAATAACGCCCGTGTCTTTTCATATACGTTCACTAGACCAAGTCCACCCTCTCCAGGTGGTAGCGTAAGCGTTGTGTATTTAACTGAGCTACCTAAGCACGACTCACGCCCCATCCTCACAGCTTTACTTCCGCCAGTACCTCGTCTCCTACCTTCCAAACTTTACAGAAGCTCTCCTACTTCCTCACAGCTTTACTTCTGCCAGTACCTCGTCTCCTACCTTCCAAACTTTACAGAAGCTGTCCTACGTTTGCAGGAGAGCTTCTGTAAAGTTTGGAAGGTAGGAGACGAGGTACTGGCAGAAGTAAAGCTGTGAGGACGGGGCGTGAGTCGTGCTTGGGTAGCTCAGTTGGTAGAGCACTTTCCCGCGAAAGGCAAGGGTCCCGAGATCGAGTCTTGGTCCGGCACACAGTTTTAATCTGCCAGGAAGTTTCATATCAGCGCACACTCGGTTGCAGAGTGAAAATCTCATTCTGTAGTAAAAGTTATTTCCGTCGTAACGTTATGTACAAATCACTTTACGTACGAGTATGCTTGAAACATGATAGTCCGGAGGGAGGCAGGATTCGGTTACGATTGTGGACGAGGCCGTAATCAGTTACTACTGGTTGGCTTTTACAGTTACACACATTTATTTTTAAAACAGTAATTCCAGAATCAATAATAAATAAAAAATACCACACGTCATTAAAACAACTGTGTAAATAATAGTGTTTCCAGTATGTTACAATTTAGCGAATGACCATAAAGTGCAGATATAAATGTTTTAAAAAACAAGGCACTGTGATGACGGCTGAAGGTCTTACACGCCAAGGATGGCAATATAGTAAAACAGGAAATACAATAGCAAAGGTTAATTAAAAAACAAGCAACTGATCAACACTGGGGGAATACGATGTTAAGATAATAAAACACAAGAATCAAGGGGCCACAGATTCCGCTCCAGGATCTACCTCTGAGAGGGTCCGGCAACAATCCTTTTCGCGAGCAATGAGATAGGCAGCCAAGAGTTGCATTTACTTCACTCAGACTAGTGGCAGTCTACGTATGACTAATGATAATCTTCCTGAGGCTACCTGACGTCCGATAAACCAAATGCAACGATGGAACAATATGCCGAAAGCACTCCACTCACTCCTCTTCGCCTCGGCGACACTACGAACAGCAACACGAACCCAAACCACTGGAGAATCTCGAGATATCAGAGTGGTGGAGGTTTCTCTACTTGGATTGAAATGTACTCATCTTAAAGCTTGCTGGATCCGGTTTACCACGAGGCCGTGCACCCTCGTGACCACAGCCCTTCCATGCGGCAGCCCCTGGGCACCGCCAGCAGTCCCAGCGTATTCGCGCACTGCGCAGACCTAGCTCCTCCTGAGTCCCCAACCGAACTGCCACACTCACATGACACGGAAAAACAACCACGTCGCCCCAAATATAGGGCAATAGTACTACATATCGGTAACCGCCGCTGCTGCCACTAGCGGACAGGCAACGCTTGCGAAACGATTGGCGCCAGTCAACAAGAGAAGAAGACAAATAACCACAACCATGCCAGCTAAACGATACAGTGTGGCCTCCAACAGAGGGTGGAAACCTACAAACAGCACCAACGCGAGCTGCAGCACGGCTCAAGGCTGATGGGCCAATCATTACGATGACTGCCGACCGCGACACTGAATACAACCTTGTGTCGTTGTGAGCTTGTGACTGTAACGAATCATAAAATCGGGGCAAGGACGAATGGGAAACCATTCTAGGGACGACATAGGCCGCAATTTCGGGAGGCAAGTAACTTTGACAAAGGATAGCTTATTGTGACGTGGCATCTGGGAACTAGGACTGTTGAGATTGTTAAAAATATTGGTGGTGGTGGTTAATGTTTAACGTCCCGTCGACAACGAGGTCATTAGAGACGGAGCGCAAGCTCGGGTTAGGGAAGGATTGGGGAGGAAATCGGCCGTGCCCTTTCAAAGGAACCATCCTGGCATTTGCCTGAAAAGATTTAGGGAAATCACGGAAAACCTAAATCAGGTTGGTTCAAATGGCTCTGAGCACTATGCGACTTAACTTCTCAGGTCATCAGTCGCCTAGAACTTAGAACTAATTAAACCTAACTAACCTAAGGACATCACACACATCCATGCCCGAGGCAGGATTCGAACCTGCGACCGTAGCGGTCGCCCGGCTCCAGACTGCAGCGCCCAGAACCGCATGGCCACTCTGGCCGGCCTAAATCAGGATGGCTGGAGACTGGATTGAACCGTCGTCCTCCCGAATGCGAGTCCAGTGTGCTAACCACTGCGCCACCTCGCTCGGTTTAAAAATATTGGTAATCCGATATATCGATATTTAAATAATATCATTATCGGCCCTCGATACATCAAAAGAAAGTATCGATATATCCACGTAAGAAATATCTGCGTACGTGCCTATAAAAATATCGGCTGCACATTGCAAATATACTGCCAGTTTTAGAGCTGTATATTTAAGTATTGACTTACTATTAGATATTCTGTACATCAAGAAGCTAGCAGCCTGCTTATCCCTCTTACAGCGAGAACTGAAAGGAAAACGATGCACGTTCACGCTTGGCGATAACGACTTGGCTAACAGTGGTAACTACTGCAGGCAGGTGGCACAGTAAAAGGTGACCATGGGTCCGCCGTTCGGTTCGTCACATATCGGATTTGTCCAGAACACTTCATGTCGACTTGCCTATTTTTACATTTCTGCCAACGTCAGTGACCTAGCAGATGTAGTCTCAGAAGTGGGTGCTGAAGCTAAACATTCCAGTTTCTGTTGGTAGCACCTAGCGCCGATTACGTCAGCATTTCGCCCTCACTCGTCTCCGCCCACTGCAAAGACCAGTCTTGCCACTTAGATTTTTGTTCATTACTTTCAGCAACTGTTTTTGAAGGATGCCGATGTGAAGAAATAGCACAGTAGTTGCGTTACAATTTTTTTTAACGCCACTCGTTTGCTATTTCTTCACATCCGAAATATTGTTATTTCGATTTAAACCGCCATTCCCCATTGCAATCGTTCTTCTTCTTTTGCGCCACAGTCAAGATGAAAGATTCGACGTGATAAAAGCTCAAAAAGCAGTGACAGTAAAATTATCTTCTACTACAATTTCAAAAGTACAATGTCAAATATTTAGCGAAAATTGTGAAAAAAATTTAACCTAAAACAAAAATATCGGCACTTGATATTGCCTTTTCGATATCTATATATCGAGGCAAAAATGTCGATACTTATAATGTATTTTGGAAAAATATGATATGTCGATGCTCTATCAACAGTCCTGCTGAAAACGAACAATTCGGAAACGACGAGGCACTTCGGCTGCTGGCGTACTACTGTCGTGAGCATCTGAGGGAAGTGGGTGAACGACGGTGGAAATGACGAGGAGGTGACAGTGTTGGACGTCCACGTTCCATCACAGAAGTCGATCGGCGGCTTTGCCGTTGTGTAAAGCAGGACAGGCGTCCATTTTTGGCCCATTTGCCGGCCAAAGTGGCCGAGCGGTTCTAGGCGCTTCAGTCTGGAACCGCGCGACAGCTACCGTCGCAGGTTCGACGGTGTTATGTCGTTATGTCGTTAGGTTAGTTAGGTTTAAGTAGTTCTAAGTTCTAGGGGACTGATGACCTCAGAAGTGCTCAGAGCCATTTGAACCATTTTTTGGCCCATTTGACGGCAGAGTTCGGTGCTGGTGCAGGGGAAAGTGTTTAGGATCGTACCGTTCAGCGCACACTGTTGAAGTTAAGGCTTCACAGCAAACTACTCTTAACGTGGTCCCATGCTGACCGAACGACATCGTCATTTGCGATTGCAGTGGCTACGCGGGTCACAGATATTGAACCGTAAGTCAACAGAAGGGTGTGTTCCGGTTGGATGAATCGAGTTTCTTGTCACACCAGGTTAACTGTTGTCTGCCTATACGTTTCATCCAGGCGAACGGTTTCCCGGACATGTACCACGCGACGGACGCAGATCCTTGGGGGACAATGTTAATCTGTGGGGTCGTTCACCTGGGCTCCCGGGGAACCTGTAGTGGTAATCCGAGCCGCTATGTCACTGTGACACAGGCGAGCGTTGTTGCCGACCACTGGCATCCCGTCATGCTCGATATCTTCCCCGACAGCGACGACGTGTTCCAGCAGAGTACCCGTCCGTGTCACAAGGCGAGAATCGTGCTACGGCGGTTTCAGGAGCACGATAGGGAACCCGCGAGGATGTCTCAGCCACCAAATTCACCTGATCTGAAGCCGAGAGGACATAATTGGGACGCTGTCGGGTTCCAACCTGTCCCTAGCATGCCACTCTCGCTGTTGTTTTGCGTACGAAAGATTTACCAACTCTCTATTAAGCAGGTGACCATATTGTTTTGGCTCATCAGTGTTTAGTTCCTCATATCAATTGTCAATACATGGCTTTATATGTATATACAGGGTGGTCCATTGATCGTGACCGGGCCAAAAATCTCACGAAATAAGCGTCAATCGAAAAAACTACAAGGGACGAAACTTGTCTAGCTTGAAGGGGGAAAACAGATGGCGCTATGATTGGCCCGCTATATGGCGCTGCCATAGGTCAAATGGATATCAACTGCGTTTTCTAAATAGGAACCCCCACTTTTTATTACATATTCGTGCAGTACGTAAAGAAATATGAATGTTTTAGTTGGACCACTTTTTTCGCTTTGTGATAGATGGCGCTGTAATAGTCACAAACATATGGCTCACAATTTTAGACGAACAGTTGGTAACAGGTAGGTTTTTTAAATTAAAATACAGAATGTAGATACAGTACCTTTGAAAATTTTATTTAGGTCGTTCCAATGTGATACACGTACCTTTGTGAACTTCTCATTTCTGAGAACGCACGCTGTACAGCGTGATTAAGTGTAAATCCCACATTAATGTAATAAATGCTCAAAATGATGTCCGTCAACCTCATTGCATTTGGCAATACGTGTAATGACATTCCTCTCAACAGCGAGTATTTTGCCTTCCGTGATGTTCGCACATGCATTGAAAATGCGCTGACGCATGTTGCCAGGCGTTGTCGGTGGATCACGATAGCAAATATCCTTCAATTTTCCCTACAAAATGAAATCCGGGGACTTCAGATCCAGGGAACGAGCGGGTCATGGTATGTATGATGCTTCGACGACCAATCCACCTGTCATGAAATATGCTATTCAATACCACTTCAACCGCACGCGAGCTGTGTGCCGGACATCCATCATGTTGGAAGTACATCGCCATTGTGTCATGCAGTGAAACATCTTGTAGTAACATCGGTAGGAAATCAGCATACATTGCACCATTTAGATTGCCATCGATGAAATGGGGGCCAATTATCCTTCTTCCCATAATGCCGCACCATATATTAACCCGCCAAGGTCGCTGATGTTTCACTTGCCGCAGCCATCGTGGATTTTCCGTTGCCCAATAGTACATATTATGCCGGTTTACGTTACCGCTGTTGGTGAATGACGCTTCGTCGCTAAACAGAACGCGTGCAAAGAATCTGTCATCGTCCCGTAATTTCTCTTGTGCCCAGTGGCAGAACTGTACACGACGTTCAAAGTCGTCGCCATGCAATTCCTGGTGCATAGAAATATGGTACGGGTGCAATCGATGTTGATGTAGCATTCTCAACACCGACGTTTTTTAGATTCCCTATTCTCGCGCAATTTGTCTGCTACTGATGTGCGAATTAGTCGCGACAGCAGCTAAAACACCTACTTGGGCATCATCATTTGTTGCAGGTCGTGGTTGACGTTTCGCATGTGGCTGAACACTTCCTGTTTCCTTAAATAACGTAACTATCCGGCGAACGGTCCGGACACTTGGATGATGTCGTCCAGCATACTGAGCAGCATACATAGCATTTTGATCACAGTAGCCATACATCAACACGATATCGACCTATTCCGCAATTGGTACACGGTCCATTTTGACACGGGTAATGTATCACGAAGCAAATACCATCCGCACTGGCGGAATGTTACGTGGTACCACGGACTTGTACGTTTGTGACTATTAAAGCGCCATCTGTTACAAAGCGTAAAAAGTGGTCCAACTAAAACATTAATATTTATTTACGTTCTACACGAATATGTAATAAAAAATGGGGGTTCCTATTTAAAAAAAAAATGGTTCAAATGGCTCTGAGCACTATGGGACTTAACATCTTGGGTCATCAGTCCCCTAGAACTTAGAACTACTTAAACCTAACTTACCTAAGGACATCACACACATCCATGCCCGAGGCAGGATTCGAACCCGCGACCGTAGCAGTCCCGCGGTTCCGGACTGCAGCGCCTAGAACCGCAAGACCACCGCGGCCGGCCTATTTAAAAAAACGCAGTTGATATGCGTTTGAACAATGGCAGCGCCATCTAACGGGCCAAGCATAGCGGCATCTGGTTTTCCCCTTCAAGCTAGACAAGTTTCGTTCTTTGTAGTTTTTTCGTTTGATGCTTATTTCGTGAGATATTTGGCCCGGTCACTATCAATGGACCACCCTGTATATATATACTCCGGCCATTTGACCATCTTCTTCTGTGTGGATAAACAAACAGTGCCCGAATTCTTACGGGAATAGGCAAAAAGCCGGGAGTAATGAGTATAATGGGCAGCGGCACTATGAATATAGTGCGGGACAATAAGTTGAGAATGTGGGTTCACGGGAGGCGTGCCAGACATAAGTTCCTGCAGTGGCACTAGCCTCTGTATCCTCGGTGTCTCAGATGGATAGAGCGTCTGGCATGTAAGCAGGAGATCCTGGGTTCGAGTGCCGGTCGGGGCACACGTTTTCAGCTGTCTCCGTTGACCTATATCAACGCCCGTATGCAGCTAGGCGTATTCATTTCATTGTAATATATGACTTAATTTCTCTTTGGTTTGCTTTTAGTATTCCTAACGTTGCAAACGCTTAGGGAGGAGACTGCCATTCAGGAGATTAGCGGTTCTCCTTCAGTGAAGCCGGACTTAGAAGGATGCTGATAAAACTGTACAGTTAATTACACTAAACAAAATGAAGCACTTGAGGCTAAAAATTGATTAAGAAGTTTCAGTAATTACTCTAGTGAGAAAATTTGCATTCAAATCTTTTGTGTAGTCTGAGCGTGACTGGTGATAAAAAATACGAGGAGGTACGCAAAAAAAAGGATTTATTCTTTAAAAGCTATATATTTTCAAATCGTTTACAAAACAACGTTATCCCCTTTAAAATACTGTCTATTAAGACTAATACATCTGTCCCAACGGTGCTCCACTGTTCGAAACATTTTTTGTAATCATCTTTAGAAATGGCTGACAGCTCCTCCCTCGCTTTTTTCTTGACTTCTTCAGTGTTGTCAAATCGGTCTCCTTTCATACCTCTTTTCAGGCGTGGAAATAGGAAAAACTCGAACGGAGCCAAGTCAGGCGAGTAAGGTGCCTGGGGCAGCGGAACCACACCATTTATAGCCAAAAACTGTCTAACAGAGATGGCTGTGTCTGCAAGTGCATTGTCTTGGTGGAAGAACCAGTCTTCTGCCTACCACAAATCGGGTCTTTTCTGACGAACACTGTTGCGCAATCTTCTTAAAACTTCTCTGACAGCTGATAAGTTGCGTGTCGATGGTCTGTGAGCACAAGCTCTCGAATCTTTTGAGTATTTTCGTCGATTCGAGCAGTTGGACGCTCAGAAAGCGGTTTGTCGTCAATCGACATGTCGCCATTTTTAAATTGAGCAAACCACTCGTACACTTGAGTTTTCCTTCAACATTAAAACAGTTTGAGCAGCATTTTCACCGAGTAGAAAACAAAATTTCACAGCTGCATGTTGTTCACTTAACTTGTCATAATAAAAAAACGAAACAATAACAAAACAGTGCTAGCAGAATCAATCACTGCAGATGAACAGAACAAGCCAGATCGACAACACAGGCGGAACTGAACTGGCAGTGAGTTGCTCTATAGGCACCTAGTGGCAGAAATGCGTACTACACAAGCTACGCCCACGACAATGTTATTCTGTTCTTTTTTTTCCGTTACAGTAAGGACACTTAGGTACTCTGGTGTTAAAAAGTTATTATTACCAAGATGACGATTTCTGTTCAAACCAAGACTGTGCAGGAATTTGAACTGTTTCGTGCGCAGGAATACACTTGCCGCGTGAAGCTGGCCAGCAGCTCAGCAATCTGACGGCACTGACTGGTTCTTCCGAAACTGCCAAGGACACTGTTACGCTGGCAGTACAGTATACTGCCACGTTTGTCTGCCGACTGTTTCCTGTGCGAGCCGAGATTTTAAATAGCACTCGAAGCGGGTTGTGGCGCTTAGTTGTTCACGTTTTGGACCGCTGTGAAGAAGCCAACACGTGTTGTCAGCCTCTGGACCACAAGAACTAACAGTGTAGGCGCCATGTTGCAGCAGTCAAAAGTTTAGAGAAGGCTACCGGTTTTCAACGAGCAAATCGATGAAACATCTTGTTCCTCGTTTGCCATAACTTGATCATAAATATTGCCATGATAGCTTGAAAGTACAACCAGAAACGAACATGGGAGTCATCCATGCTGCCATTCTGATAACGCTAGAAGTTTTATTGCCATCGTAACATAATTTTCCAGTGCAGTGCTATCATATCGTTAGATTAAGTGAGGTTCTTGTATCTGAATATGAGTGCCGTAATAAGCATATATGTTCCTTTGTGTCTGCCTACGACTCTGATTTACATTTCTGTGTAGTCTCCCGTCTTTGTGTCCTTATTTCCTGTTAGCAGCACGATCACAATGACAATGATTAAGCGAGAGGTCAAGGTTAATTACGCCCGTAAGCATGCGAGGAAGCTGTTGTCTGGGTCTGCACAGCAGGCTCTAACGTAGGTGGCAACTTTAGAACAAACCAACGCCACGTCTACATCTAAATCTGTACTCTGTGTGCGGCGACTCTCGTCTTGTTTCTTGGGTTCACTGTTCGTCGTTATGTTCCCTTTGCGTGGCATCATTCAGAGGCAATAGAACGTCTCTACCATATGTGTAGGGTTCTAGAAGAATTCACTTATTAGTATCATCATTTTGCACAGAAATGGTTCAAATGGCTCTGAGCACTATGCGACAACTTCTGAGGTCATCAGTCGCCTAGAACTTAGAACTAATTAAACATAACTAACCTAAGGACATCACACACATCCATGCCGGAGGCAGGATTCGAACCTGCTACCGTAGCGGTCGCTCGGTTCCAGACTGCAGCGCTTAGAACCGCACGGCCACTCCGGCCGGCCTGCACAGAAATAAAACGCAGACTCTCACCGTAGGCTAAGTGACTGTTCAGTGCTGCTTGAGACCGGGTTGTTAACAAGTTTGATGCTTTGTTTCAGACGGTGGGGGAAGCCGAACCCGCCGCCACTGGCGCAGTTCACCCAGCCGTAAGTACAGCAGCTCTTCTGCATATCCACAGGGTCGTTTTTTCTTCACCGTGTACAAGTTCTAGGGATTGATGGATGAGAGGATACGGAACAAAAAAGATCTAATGAACTTATTTCCGGAAGGGATTGGTTTCCATGCTAGAGACCATTTATTCAGTCATACATTGTTACAGAGACTGTGGTCTAATAAGCGCTGTACCATGCAGCCATAGGTACTGTACGTGTTGAAAACGGTTTCCATGTGCCTTAATGCATGTGTGTACGCGCCATAGCATGTTCTGTCTCAAACGTTCACATCGGCCACTCTGCATCTAGACAGTGCCCAAGGCCAATACGCTGCTGCAGTGACTCCACATCTGGGGTGGGCTCTGCATACACGATTCTCTTGAGATGACCTCATAACCAGCAATCGCACGGGCTGACATGCGGTGAATGAGAAGGCCATGCAACTGGACCCACTCGTCCGAACTGTGGTGTCACCGCCAGACACCACACTTGCTAGGTGGTAGCCTTTAAATCGGCCGCGGTCCTTTAGTATACGTCGGACCCGGGTGTCGCCACTATCAGAGATTGCAGACCGAGCGCCGCCACAGGGCAGGTCTAGAGAGACTTCCTAGCACTCGCCCCAGTTGTACAGCCGACTTTGCTAGCGATGGTTCACTGACAAATTACGCTCTCATTTGCCGAGACGATAGTTAGCATAGCCTTCAGCTACGTCATTTGCTACGACCTAGCAAAGCGCCATTACCAGTTACTATTGATGCTGTAAAACATGTACCGTCAAGAGCGATGTTCACCATTTACGGATTAAAGTATTCCAGCAGCTACGTACGTTTTTTGTTAGTCTCATTTCCTTGACTTGTTCCAGACCTCACGCCAGCCTGCGTGAGCTAAAACGCGTGCCTTTCGGCTTCCTCTCATAGTGGGTTGGCTGTCTTGCCAATCCACAACACGAACCATCGACCAGAGATGACACGATTGAGCAGCCACATCACCCGTCGAATCATCAGTGACACTTCTTCAAGCACGAGAGGCAAAGTCACCCGCAAGAAGCTCCGCTTGTTCCGGCCTGTTAGGCGACGTGGAAGGAAGACTGGTCCCAAAATACGGTCGCCATTTATCCCGGACCACATTGGCTGCACAGTTGCTGATGATTCGCTGACATCATACCATACAACAGATGACTATTATGAAAGCTGAAGATACCACTCATCGTGAAGGTGGTCTTATCTGTGAAAAGGATGGATGGCACAAATCCCGGAATCGTGGTTGCCTCGTGAAGAAACCAGTGACAAAACTGTTTCCGATGTGGAGACTTTGTCGCCAGTAAGCCTCACACAAGCTAGAAGTCATAAGAGTAGAAACAATTGTCGTGGAGAATGTTCCACACGGTCGTCTGGCTTACCCTGTACTGGACGCTATGTATCACAAAGCGAAAAGAGTGGTCCAACTAAAACATTCATATTTCTTTACGTACTACACGAATTTGTAACAAAAATGGGGGTTCCTGTTTTAAAAAAACGCGTTTGATATACGTTTGACCTATGGCACCGCCATCTAGCGGGCCAACCATAGCGCCATCTGGTTTCCCCCTTCAAGCTAGACAAGTTTCGTTCTTTGTAGTTTTTTCATTTGACGCTTATTTCGTGAGATATTCGGCCTGGTCACGATCAATGGACCACCCTGTATATACATTCGAATTCCTTAATAAAAAAAAAAATCGAGTTTTTGGACCGTCACCCTGTCGTTCCCCTTTAAGGTAACTAGTTACCTTTTCAGGTCGCTGTCTTTGGAACTAGTGCCTGATAGTGTAACTGAAGGTCGCAGCCCTCCAGCACTAGCGCTGGTTGCTGTGCAAACGAAAACAAACAAGACGTGTCGTATGCGACACCGCATTGTGGTAGGAAGATACCGAGGTGAAATAGACGAAACACATATGCTCAGTCGCTAGAATCTGCACATCTACTTCCTCGTCTGAAGGCTACTAATCGTCCCTCCAGTGAGGCGAATGCTGGGCTGGCTCCCCCTGCCGCGCCCGCAGTCAGCGGCGCGGCGCGTGGGCGTGTCCTGGCGGCGGCGCCGGCACGCCTGATGACGTCATCGCCGGCGGCGCCTGTGGCTGGCGTTGCGGGCCTACCTTTTCTGCGCCGCTGCTCCGCCGTTCCTCGTCGCTGCCTACTGCCCCGCCCACAGGGCTCTTCCTCTTCCCGAGTGCGCAACAGCGCTACGCGCTGCACCTCTCAGCTGTCCGGAGAGCAGGACCACAAAACGATAAGGCTTCCAATCAAATTGCGTGCCTGCGCGGTATCGTGTCAGTCGTGCGACTGGATTCGTGATTTCGCGTAAGAAAGGACACGGTTTGTGGTAATTGGCGGAAACTAGTGGAGTAAAACAGAAGCGATGTCTGGCGTTCCACAAAAGAGTCTTGTTGTCCATCTCCTGTTCCTAATCTATATAAAAGATTTAGGAGGTAATTTGAGCAGCCATCTTAGATTGTTTGCAGATAATGCTGTCGTTTACCGTCTAGTAAAGTCGTCAGAAGATCAAAACCGATTGCAAAATGATTTAGACAAGATACCTGTGTGGAGCGAAAGAGGCAATTGACTATAAATAATAAAACTTGTGTTGTCGTTCACATGGGTACCTAATCGAATCAGTTACATTTCGATTACAAGGTAAATGACAGAAATATAAGGGCTCTCAATTATGCTAAAGACAAAGGACAACTTAAACGGGAACTGGTAGCTGAATGGGCACAGTCTGCTTTCCGCAGCGCTGCGGCGAGGACGTCTTGTTTACGTCCCGTCCGCGTGGACGGAAGTGCCCGCAGTTGTGTACTGCTTCGTCGTCGCTAGTTTAGAGTCCATCACTACCGACGTAATACGGCACATTCATACAGACAAACCATCATCAAGATCAGTTTTCAACGACCGCGAGCTTTTGAAGTGGAACGTTTTCTACGTGACGACGTTAAAATTGAACCGCGGGACATAATTGGTATCCGTCTCTCTATCACGAGCAGTGTTATCTACGTCAGGTTAGTAAGTGACGAGGTGTGTAACAGAATCGTGCGCGCACATGCGAACGATCTTAAATTCAAACATTCTGATGGCCATATTGGGGCAGTCTCTATCGATCACGCGGGACTTGGCCTCCGTACGATGTCTTCGAACTCCCTTTCGAAGTGCCACCGGACGTAGTCACCGCGGCTTTCCAGCCTTGCGGCAGAGTGGTCAGCCACATGGCCGAAAAAATGGACCACCTTTACTACCCCGTTCCCAACGGGGTACGACAGATGAAAATTGAACTGACCAAACATGTACCATCCTATCTTGTCATCGGCGGATGTAGGACGATTATTATGTATGACAGTCAGCCATGCAGTTGCTCCGGTAGTGGCCAAGAAGGGCACGTCCGGTCGGATTGTCTCCGACGACGGCTTACTCAAATCCCGACAGGTGAATCTATGACTCCTTCTACGACCATTCCTCTCAATTATGCCGAGCTTGCACTGGCGGCAACCCTTTCCGATGCTGACCACATTAGTCCGATAGCCGCCCCCGATAGCGAGGCCATGATGGATTCTTCAGTACTGGACCCTGCCTCTACAACGGCACCCCCACCTGAAGACACTCGCCGGCCGACCTTGCAAGAAGGCATGGACACCAGAATGGACATTGACCCACGGGTTGTGCCGACAGCGGCTTTTCTTCCAGACATCAGAGCAGCTGAAGAAATCCACCCACATTCGGATACTGAAACACACGTCCGTAAACAGCGTTTCCCGCGGAAACACAAGAGACGGCGGCGTGCTCCATCGGACAGGTGCTTGCAGCGATCGTTTGCAGGGGCTGTGGACACTCCGACGACAGTATCGGCGGAACAGAGGCCGCAGTAACATCCCACTCAAAAGATCGCCATGGTGACGGCTTCAGTCCTTCCGACCCCACAGGACAGCAGGATCACAAGCAGACAGCCGCTGCCGATTCCCAGCCAGCAGAGCCGATGGAGTCAGGGCCGAGTGCCGCAGCAGCCACAAACAGCCACCAACAGCCGATGGTATATATGGCGACTGGGCTGACGATGGCGAGGAAAACTCCTTACTCATCGTGTCGGACGACACGCGGGGGAATTCACCCCACCAGTGTTGATCCTTTTCCACCATCAGATACAGCGACGAGACAGCCTTACAAGGGTGCTGCTGGCCAACACCGGTGCTATGGATAGACCTCCAACTCATCGTGCGACTTTAAACATCAACACTGTACGGACGCGCGCTAAGTTATCCCTACTTCAGGATATGCTGAATTCTGCTTCCATCGATATAGCCCTTCTCCAGGAAGTGTACGTCGACGACGTCCCAGGCATGTGCGGTTACGATGCTTGCGTCTCTCCAGCTTCCCCCACCGGCAGCGGTGTCGCCGAACGTCTTCGGGAACGGATAGTGGCGGACGATATCCTCTTTCTGCCTGGGGCAAGAGGAATGGCACTCACAGTACTAGGTGTACACCTTATCAATATCTACGCACCTTCCGGGACGGACAAACGTCGGGAACGTTCACGATTCTTTGCGGAAGACGTCGTCCCGCTCTTCCAAGGCCGCCACGACCATCTGGTGTTTGGAGGTGACTACAATTGCGTACTGGCGCCCAGAGACCAACTCCCACGATATAATCCGTGCCCGGAACTCTAGACGCCAATCCGAGACCTGCAGATGGTGGACACTTGGGAATATCTTCACGGCCACCGACCGGGACTCACACACTTCACGAGTCACTCTTCCAGTCGCATCGACCGGATTTATGTCTCACGCTCTCTTGCCGCTGGGACACAGAATGCGGAACTGTGGCCTGCAGCTTTCTCGAACCTCCTCAGCTTACATTTGTGCCGTCACCCTGCGGCGGCAACAAGTGTGGAGAAGCCGCAGCCCGTGGAAATTAAACATCGCTCACCTGTCGGAACCTGATTGCCGCCAAGCTGTTGAGGATACGTGGCATCCGTGTGGAAATCGCCTCCGTGCAAATCCGACAACGATCCGCTGGTGGTTGGACTGCGCCAAACCGGCACTGAGGCGAACTTTGATAACCTACGGTCGCGACCACGCTGCTTGGCGTAGATACACAATCGATTTTTCCTTCAGGATACTGCGTGACTGCGATGCTATGGCGCCGTCTCCGGAACGACAAACGGCGGTCCACCGTGCTAAGGCTCAGGTCATCGCTAATATGCGACGCCACCTAGAGGGGGTAGTCATCCGCTCGAGGACGCAGGATCGGATACCGAGCGAACGCCCGTCGATGTTCCACGTGCTTCGTGAACGTAAAGGACGCCAAAGAGCGCTGATACGCTTCATTGACACGGAGGACGGTCACCGCCTCACCACGCGACAAGGCATAAACACAGCGTTCTACGATCATTATTCCCAACTCTTTTCAGCTCAGACTCCTGATCCGACAGATCTGGAAGACGTCTCTCAGACGATTTACGGCACGTCACCCCGGCAATGGAAGCGGCCTTGCTGGAAGAAATTACGGAAGAAAAAGTGATCGACGCCATTAGTCTCCGGCTCCTGACGGCCTCCCCTTGGAATTTTACCGGACCTTTCAATATTTATTGGCCTCCCGATGGACATCTGTCACGAACTACTATCCCCGGAAGTGCCGCTCCCTGCGGCCCTTGTGGAAGGGATGGTTATTCCTATTCACAAACCGTCCGGTGGCTCACGGCTGCAGGACTACCGCCCGTTGACGCTATTGAGCTGCGACTTCAAGATCTTTTGTCGACTGTTGGCGGCGCGGATAGACCAGACCTTACGACACATCTCACCCGATCAAGCGTCATTAGGAGGCGACAATAGTATTCAAACAGTGAATACCGTGACTTGATCTCACTGGCGAGGGCATGTCGTCTGAAGGGTGGATTGTGAGCGCGCAGCTGGCCCGGTACAGTCACAGATGTTTTCCTTTGGGTTCAGAGCAGGCGAATCTGGCGACCGCGCCATTAAAGGAAGATCACTATCATGCTCCTCATCACACTATGGCACGACCCTCGCGTTGTGACAAGCGCAGTTATCCTGGTGGAAGATAGCATGGCGGTTGGGGAAAACCTTACGCGTGAAGCGATGGAGGTGGTCCGCAATAATGTTCGTGTAGTCTCCATCTGTGATTGTGCCTTCGATTGCTACCGCAGGTCACACGGAAGGGCAGAGGAATGTATTCCGCACAGTAC